>NC_133028.1:47962234-48115000 GCF_048771995.1 Taeniopygia guttata | reverse complement strand
GCAATCAGACATATGTAGAGAACTGGTACACTAAGGATTTAATGGATAAGCTCAACTCAGCCATCCTCTAGATTTCCAGCACTTTAGTCTGTGACCTTTGCAAACATTCCGGAGGTTCTGCCTCCTTGGCTTGGCTGCCTTTTAAATTTTGGTGCTTGTCTTGGAAGTAACAGGTTTTGCTTTACCCCTGTATGTAAGTTTTTGATGAGCTAGTTCCACTTTCACATTTAGTAAATCAGGGGAGTAAAGAATTAATTAAAAAGCAGTTTTGTCTGCTTTTACAGACCATCTTCACCATCTTCAGATGAATGACAGCCATTTCATGTCAGGTTTTAATATCACTGTGATCAAACACCTCTGGTAAAACACAGCAATGAAAAATCAAGCTCATATCACTGAGCTGTGACTTTGGCCCTGGGATGCCCAGGATAGCTACATCAAGCTATTCCAGGTTCTGTGGTCTGGAAGGGCTTCTGAAAGCAAAGTAATAAGTTCATCAAACCTTTTCAGTACCTCATAAAACAACAAAAGAAAAAGTAGTGTCTGCTTCAGGTAATTCCTATAGGAAGGAAAATTTGAGTAGGGTTTTTCTTTAGAGAAAAGTCTTTTCTCTGTAGTTGTGATGTTCCATAGCTTTGGCTACCTTATTGAAATAGCCTGAGATTCTGCTTTCATCTCAGTTCTCACACTCTGACAAAAGACATGTATATTTTACTATCCAGTTTTGTTAATGCTTTGCTCCCCTCATCTGTTGTCACACCTTCACTGTTAAGACTAGTCTGAAATAAGCTTATGTTTTTAAATACTTGATTTCACATACTGCTACTATTTATGGTGAAGGCTTCCTTGGGAAGAATGACAATCACTCATGACTCAAAGATGGTCTCAGTGCCAGAAGCACTTTGTATCCTTCTATAGGCCATCATTCTGACTTACAATAAGCACCAGCAGGCAGTAGATGGCCATTTCCCTTGCTGTTCCCTGAGGTCATGTTAATCATCCTTCGGCTTTACTGTCAGAAGGCATAAAAATGGGACTCCGCTGCTGCACAGTGTAGGACTGACAGATGACCCCAGAGAATACTGTTGATCCTCTGCTGATGTCCCCAGAACCTGCTTCTTCCTCTGATTTCAGAGGTATTCTATGGATGAATAGGGGTGCAGGAACCAGCTGGCTTTTCCACACATCAGGTGGTTTAGAAGGTGCTGCAAGTAGCTGGTCACTGGCAGCACAGTGTCTGGCATTCAGATGACCACAACTAAGCACCTCCTTTGTAAGGCAGGACATTCAGCAGCAGGCATTGTCTCAAAAAGAAGGTAATTGCTGAGGTTTAGATAATACCAGTTTCCATAATTTTACCACTGTTACCCTAGTTCCCTGAGTGCTTTTCAATATTCACCTACTTAAAGCTATGGACCCAGAGATTCAAGAAAGAGGATGCTGGGAAAGGGAAATTATATTCCAGATGCTAATGCGTGGTCAGAAGAATAAACTACGATCCCAAAAATGGCAACAAAATGCAAGCAAGAACAAGAATGAACACAGTGAAAAGCAAAGCACAAAACCCCCCACAAACTGGTAAGAGTCAAAGAAATATGGATAAAAAAGTATTGTGATGATTTAACAGGAAAATCTTGGCAGAACAAAAAACAGAAGGCACCACAAGGGACACGAGCAAACTTTCTTGTTTCAACAAGATAGCTGTCCTTTCTCACGCATGTGCAATCCTGTCCAAACGTGCTGTCACACAAATATTTTAAGCTGCTCTCTCCTGCCAGCAAGAGTTGTTATCACGGCAGCCGGTGCCGTGCTGCTGAGATGAGCCCCCAGAGAAAGGCCGCTCGCCCCTCGCTGCCGCGCCGGTGCGCGGGGGTGAGTCCCTGCGCCCCCCGGCACACCGGAATGCCGGGCACGGGTCACCGAGCGCTCCGGCCCTCTCCGGGTGTAACTTTAGCCCCCGTGAGGAGTCACATACCTGCTTTACACTGCGTCTGCAGAACAGAAGGAACAAAGCCCTGAGCGCAGAAATCTTGTTAAAACATGCTATGGGCAGACCAGGAGATTTTATCAGCCAATTGAACAAGGACCAATATACCTGCACTCTTGAACACTGCTCTGCTGAATCTGCTTGATTCCAAGTTGCAAAAGCATTACTCTAGGCAGATGACAGAAATGTCCATTGTTGATTAATGTTATTATTTTATTACTCTTAGTTCTTAACGGCCCAAGACATTTTGGGTGATTATTGAAATCAAGTAACAGGTTTATTTATTTTATACCTGGACAGTATTTTGCCACAAAATAAATGTTCTCTCAATATTTTTGTATGTAAGTCTGTCTATTGATCTATGACACCTGTGCAAATACTTTAGGGCAGAACCCCCCATACTCAGTACACATACTGAGTTTTCCTTAACACATCTCAAACCCATTTACTATTCAGGTTTGCTGTTACACAAAACAATAAACTGACCAAAAACCAGCTGGCCTTGATAGAAAGTGAACATTAAAGCTTTAATCAACAATGTTGTCAAAGTATCTAGAAGAAATTAGTTTATCATGCATAGCAAAGATGGGTTTCTTGAGACTTCTAATGAAAGCTGATATAGCCATTATCTGATTACTGTAACATACACTCAATCATTAATACAAAAGTCCTCTTTAATGATCTTCATTTTATACCCACAGCCATCCTAGGAGGAAGCCAGGAGGTGGGAAGGGGAAAGTAGTGTTTCTTGCTTTTGTTTATGCCAATTCTAATGGGGTTGTGACACTGAAGAATGCTAATTTGAGAGAAATATGTATTTTTTGGCTGTGATCACAAGATGTGGGTCAGACTTATGAGAGGGCAGCAGTATTTGATGTCCTGAGGACAAGATGATGCTATTCAAGATTAATATAGAGGCTGTGCTGGTCTTCTCCAGTCCCGGGGATTGCCAGTTGGCCCAATAAAACAGTGTAAATCCATGTTCTCTATTGCAGCTGTGCTGAACCAAGTCCTGCTATAAGAAAGGAGCTGTGCCCTGGCATCTACATGGAAGTGATAATCCTGCTCTTCAGGAAAAAAACCATGGAGAAAATAAAGATGTGTAAGGGGTCTGGTAATTATTTCTCAAGTTTGTTATGGTGAACAGTTGTGATTTTGCTGCTGGCTTCTGCTAATAATTTGTTCTCGAGTTTTAAAAAATAGATCCCCAAAAATTTTGTTGGCATCTGGCTCAGTCAAAACAGAAGAAGTCACAATAAAGAAACTATCTTTCAAAAAAGGGGTGAGGACTGTGTTCTCTGAATGTAGATTTTTTTCAAATTACTTTGTATTTTGCAGATTGTTGTCATTATACAGCTATTTATGAAGAAGCATTATTGCTGTCTTTGTCATCAAAAAAGCCTTGAGAACACTGTCTGTCACCTAGGATTAGTATTGCTACAAAATAAATGTTCTCTCGATATTTTTGTAGATGTTTTCACAGGTCTTTAATATTTCACATTAGAGAACCTGAACCCCATTATTATTGCAAATTCAAATTATTTAATGGTTCTGCCTGTGAAAGAGTGTTGTTTTTACAGTTGTCAAATGTCTCAAACATAGATAATTTTGTTTAACAATACATTATTTTCCTTTAGTTCTTCTAGGCATACTGCAAGTGTTATGATTCTTTAAATGTCTGTCATTGTAAAAGTAGCAATATGCCTAAAATAGGTATTGATTTTGCATCCATAAAAGCAAGATACTGAGAATGCCAATTATCTGTTTACCTCAGAAATATTAATGTCTTTATGCACCATTCAATGCATGCTGCAAGTTGTGACTCTTTGGACATACTGTGCATCATTTAAGTCTCGTGTAAATCTGTAGGTTAAATGGTAGAATAGTCTTGTTCGGAATCAGGAATGAAATGCATCATTCAGGAAGGCTTCTAAATATCTTGACTTTAATGATTGGAACATTTTAGCCTTTCTTTTTGTTAAAGTCAGCCTCAGAATTAGCTTTCTGTTGCTCCCCCTCCCCCACATAATTCCTTCTCCTTTCTGGAGATTCTCAGCTGCTAAAATTCACCATTGCCAAATCTGCTGCAAACTGTAGACAAAAGAGAAAGTTCAATGAAACAGGAACATTTGAGCTTTCTGTTTGTGCCATGCTGTGCCTATATACAATGGAGTAGCAGCATACATGTAGTGTATGTAAAAGAAATGACTCTTTAAGAAATTTATATTTTCACACATTGACAGGGATACTAAACTCCCATATTTTCCTACCATATGAAATTTGTGTATAATTCTATCTTCATTCCTATGGTTCCTGCTGCAGCCATGACAAATGTCCTTTTATATTTAGGAATTTTAGGGTCATTAATCTTTCATTTCTGTTATCAAATCTGTATTTCAAATATCTGTCTGCATCCTGCTCATTCCAGTGTGATGTATGAATCTACAGATAATATATGCACCCCGTGCTTAAACCCGTAGAAGCGTTCAGAACTGAGTTCACCGTTCTCTTTGTCTGATATTCTTCCTTGACCACTGCACCCCACAGCAATTCCTTCAGCACCATCAGTTCACCTGAATTTCCTCTGTTTTCGATCCAACTCAACAAACCCATCAATTTTTCCTAACAAAACACTGGAAGTTTATGAATGATTTTTGTTTCCAACAAATGTCTGTATGTACATATGTACATTTACATATATACAGTGGCCATTTGTTTGTGCTATGATCCTTGGGAAGACCAAACGTGAGCTATCAATAATGTAACCTACTTTAGAGTACTGTCACAGATAAGTCTGACTGACATCTTAATGATTCTTATCTCTCTCTCTTGACTCAGATTTATATGTTAGGAGGTGAAGACAAGTGAGATGAGTCCAACCCATATTGCTGAAATGTCCATTTGCAATAATAAGGCTCAAGCATCAAGTGCTGTAAGATGTGCAGGGAAACAAAAGGTTTCCAAAGTGCAATCTAAGACTGATTCGGAGAAGACTCAAAACCAAAATACTGATCAGATTTATGGCAGACTTAATTTAAGAAGCAATACAATTATTAAGGTGGTAAGCAATGATAAGGAGAAGAGAGGAGAAGATATAAGCATTAGTAAGACAATCATATGTTAACAGCACTATGCTCAGTGGGGTAGTAGCAAATCAAAGTTACTACTACTGCTACTTTGATCAAATCAAGGTTACTACTAGGTCTGGTTCATGTATGATCTGTTTAACTATAAGATCATCTCTCAAATTACCTGTCAAGCTAGGTTCCTTTGGCAAGGTGTTTCCTTCAGGCATTGCAGTGAAATGTTTGTTTTGAACAGGACTTTAAAAGGTAGATGCAGCTGGCATGGATTAGAGATCCTTATGGAAAGAAAGAACATTAATCTTGTCATGGGAAGGAAAGGTGGACATTATTTGACTCACTGGTCTTCCTTCTATCTAGTGGAGACACCACATCCATCACTTTAGAAGAGCCTGCTCCAGTTGTGAGATTTGACCATATTAGCCATTTCCAGGAAGTTCTAGTTTGCAATCTTACTCTCTTCCTCCATCAAACACCTTTTAACATTTCCCTCAAAGTAAATCTTGCCACCAACATGAATACATCTATTAAGAGTAATGTATAGTTCTTGCAAGCACTCCAGCCTAGCCTGGACACTTCAGAAAGTTTCCCAATCCATTCATTGTCAGCCACAGTGTGTTGTACTTTCCATCAACCCTCACATGTTTCTCATTCACAATATTTAGAAGGAAGAAAGAAAGGGAAAGAGGGAACATGCAGAAATATACGTTGGTCATAAAAAGCAGATAGGCTCCAGAAAAATTACTCAAAGAGCTAGTTTTCCTATTGTAAGAGTCTGGCTCAGTTTTTTCTGTTTGCTGTTTATTTTCTCTGTAGCTTTTCAGTTTTCACAGTTCAGGTCATTCAGCAAGTCAAGAGTTCTTCCTTACTATGTTTCCACTTACTGAATTAAAAATAAATATTATACTTTAAATTTCATATATACCTTATATTTAGGAAATCTCTCTTGTCTCCAAGTAACTTAAATGACAGGATGTTTCCTCCCTGTTTTATGTGATTCTAATTGATTATATATTTTGCCAATAATGCAATTAAAAAGACAAAAATCACAGTTATTCCAGAGTAAGAAGCTGTCCTAGAGCTTTACATCACCCTGATTTGAGGTGCTGAAGAAGTCAATGATATAACTAAGAAGGTCCTGCAGTCTTCATAAACATTCCAAGGTTATTCTCCCCAGATTGGTGTTTTTTTTCCTTGCCTTTCCACTCCAAGCCCTGTACTTGCCCATACATGCCACAGGGAAAATGGAACCCTCACAGATGGTTTCTGCTGTGCTCCCAGCAATCTGTTAGCTGGACAAAGGATACTGAGGGTGGCTCTAATTTACTCTTGCCCTTTTATCCAGTGTAAAGGAGCAAAAGGGCTGAAACTCTCACCTTTTCTCTCTTTGTTAAGGATAATACATTCAGAGCTCTCAGAACAGAAGCATCTAGTACTGTAAGTGTGTTGTACGAGGGAAAGAGTATTACCTCTTGCATTGCTGGAAAGTCAAAACACATTTAAGTCAAAGACAACCAAGTTTTGAGCCCCCACTGCAGTCTCCATCTTGGAAGGGGAACTGCCTTAAGAGGTAGTATTGAAGACTGCCCAATAAGGGATTTGTGGAGATCATTGTTGTACACTGGGTATATCTTTTAAAAGGGCTTCTTAAATTGCTAGGAAGAGTCTTAGAATACACAGGAGTATGCATATACACATATGTCTCTAATAACACTAATTCCTCCGGTCCTTTTTACCCAACAGGATTTATCTTGTAGGCTGTGAAATAGACCTAGCAAGCAGAGAAGTCTTCTGGCTCAATAACAGCAATAAAAGTCAGATATCATAATGCTTCCATTTCATTAGGAAGCTATCTGTCTCCTGGTTGTGGCTGGTAATGACCCAGGAAAAGTGGATATAAGTCTTGACACAGTATAGAAAACATAAGCTATATATTAATGATCACAGGCTGTTTCTCTCACAAGGACAGTTCTCTCAGTTCCAGTTGTGCATTGTTTGACTTGGCAGCAGTAGGAAAGGGAATAGATGATTCAGTTGCTGTAATTTGTAAAAAGCATCAACAATTTTAACCTGCATTTTTCCCTTCAGTTATACTCTCAACTCAGTTAAAGCTTCTTGTTTGATTTTTTCCTTCACTCTGACCATCCTTTAAAGCACTTGCGATGAAGTCAGGTAGATAAGCAGAATATGGTATTGCCTGTGTACACTCTAACAGCCTTAACATACATCAGTAAAAGGAATGGATTAATTCCCCATTCAACCTAAACTCATTTTTGCCCTCAAGTGCCATATGCATATGGCAGACTAAGGACTAGGAGGATCTAGTGACAATATTGTACAGGTATGGTTTGGAGTAGCATTTAGACCAGACATACCAGATAATTAGACAGATAAAGGTTTTGATTTAGGTGTTTGTGTGTTGTGTGTACAGTCTATCAGCCCGTCTAATTCAGTCTCCCTGGTATCATTTTGGTGAGGGGGGTGATAAGTGCAGTGTTTCTCCTTGAGTTCTAGGTTGAGAACCATATCTTAATAGGACATTAAAGGTTTCCCTGCAAAGCTTAGCTACTTTTTCCAGATATAGAAGCTATATTAATGTTCAGTCATATTGCTCAAGAAGAAAACAATACATCTAGCTAATCTCACGTATTCACTTTGCTTTATACCTTGCTTCCCATTTATTATAAATTTCTCTCCCTTTGCAATAAATTGATTCTATTTTTTTTTTTCCTTTCAGTTTTTCTGATTCCAAACTTCTAGCTAAGCTTGATTTGCTGCTTCTGTTGGGCCACCTAAACTGTGCCATGTGTATTATACCTCAGGGTAGATCATTAATTCTTACCTCTTTGATTTAGCTGCCCTCTCAGTCAGATTCCTGGATCATTTTATCTCCCTCAATTTTTTTTCTGCCAGTTTGAAACTCAGCTTTGGTTCTGCCTCCTTAAACATTAGAAGAAAGTACATTTCTTTTTCTTTGACCTCATTTTCTCACCTGACAACACTTGGCTTTTTTACTGATGTCTCCCCAAATCATTTTTTTTTTTCCATTTAGTACTAAGGTTAGCATTTCTGTGTTTCAGCAAAAGCAGCTATTTGCGTTCCTGTGATGTTCAGAGTCATCCTATGTGTCTGCCTGTGCAATTCTGAGTTCAGTGCCAAAACAATTTGGGAATTTGTATTAAAGCTAGAAAGCTTTTCTACTATCTTGATAGCTTAGCTGTATTTGCTGTCACAGTATTAATACAAGCCAGTTGTTTCTGCATTCCTCAGTACATTTCTGTGTAATCTCTTGTGCTCTGTATCATTGTTGGTCACTGGTTTCTATTCAAATGTTTTCATATGCAATGATACATTCATCAAATAGCTGCTAACATTTCTGTTACTATGCAAAAAATCAGGCTAAGTTTCTAAGTAACTTTCAGGATAAATCTACAGTTGAACCATTTTCATATTTAATTAAAAACTAGCCTTCTTCAGATTTTACTCATTTAGTCCGAGTTCACATTCATACTCTCCTCGGAGTCATGTCCAACACTTCACAATATTAGCAGTCCTTTCAGCAAAGTTAAGGTAATGTATCTTTCTTTTATCAAATACTGCCACCAAAGCTTAATTGTTAATGCTCTTCATCTTAGATGGCCTACAATTGCTTGTTTCAGTAGTTTTAGCTCCATGTAATGTTCAACAAACCACCACATCCACTGCAGATTCGTCAAAAAACCCATTTGATTTAACAAATGTGGAAGCTGGCTTGGCAGCCCTGGAGATCAAACTACACTAATGTATTTACAGAAGCTGAACATGAAACCATACAATCTTTGACCATATTTAGCTGTGTAATGTGTATAACTTTTTATTCTGGAAGCCCTCTTTTGCAGGTCAGTCCTTCAGTGCCAGTACCTATTTAGTCCTTTTCAGTCCAGAGAGAAGATCATGTGCTAGCTATGGTTATGATTTTGTTTCATTTTGTATATACCTATTCATCTTCAACCCTTATCAATGCACCCAAACCACATCAAACTGTATCAATCTTCAGTTACTACTAAAGGGAGCCACCACAATACTGACCTCCTCCATCTTTACAACCACAATCTGCTTTTTAAATTAATATATAGAACAGAATCATTTTTCTCTTATAAAAACCCACAGCTTTATCTACTACATAGCTTAAGAGCTCATTTTCACTGAAGCACTTTGCAACCCTCCTCACTATGCACAGTAGAAATTTGTGCCTGGGAAGATTTTGCTCTCCTTTAAGAGTTTGTCTTCTGAGTACGGCTTCAGCGCACAGACAAAACAGACTGTGATAAGGAACCAGAGGTGATAAGTGCAAAAGGGTTTAATAGAACAGCAAATATCTCAAATTGCCATTTGATCTAACCAGAGCCAAAGAGGAGCAGTCCAAAATCTTCATAATAAAGGCTTTTAGGGAGAGCAGCACAGGAAGATGAAATGTCATTTAGTTGTTTTGTCTGGATGAGACCATACTTGCCATAGCAGGCAATGGGCAGGTTACCATGAATGCTGCGACCAGTACAGAGCAGGCAGAAGTTACTAGGTTTTGGCACATGTGGTGTGACAGATGGAGTGACACCGTCCTTCAGCCCCTGGTAGGGTACTTTTCCTGTTCTGCCTCCCTTTCTGTCCTGACACTTCTTCCTGAGTGTGCTTGGCCATACTGTGATCACCACTGCTCAGAACCTCAGCTGAACAGGCATTCTGGCTCATGGGAGAATACTCCCTGTATTATCTTGAGCTTTGCATTACTGTAATGCACTAAGAGCTTTTATTTTATTTGTTTTGGCTGGAGAGTGGGTGTGGATTAACAGTGCATAATACTGATTTACTCCAAGGCTGTTGTGTGATCTTCAGCTTTACAATCCAACTATTGATAGGAATTTACCAAAGGCCTTGCACCCCCTGCAGCTGGGACTAAATTTTCAGAAGATTTCTTCTCCCTTGTAAGCACCTAAATAAATGTCAAGATTTTCCCAGAGCTCTACATGTTCAGTGCTGTGTGGACTGGCACTGAGAGATTGGGTCTTGAAAGAGTCCTGTGAAGTGGGAATTGTGCTACTTACTATTTATGGTGCTTTTTAAAATGAGACTTAAAATCCTTCCCAGTATTTTCAGTCATTAGAGATCATAAGGAGCTATATGCCACGTAAATAATTACATCTCTTCCTGCCCCTCTCTCTCTGCAACTCTCTGTACAGAAGATAGTTCTTTCCTAACAGAGACTGGCTCACTCATCTGTGACACTGAATCCCTGCAATTCATAAAGGGCTCACCAGAGGTAGTGAGGAAGACTGGATCTATAACACAGCTGGCAGAGGTGCTTGAAGCAGTGGCTTCATTTCCACAACTGATGCTTTACTTTGGGATCCATGCTAGTAAAGGATGCTGAGTCTGTATAGGTTATTATTTTTGCCATTATGTCAGTCATATTGTTCAAAGACATTCAAATAAATTAGTTTTTCTAAAATTTGAACCAATTCCTGAATTAGATAAATTATTAAGTAGTCTGCATTCAAACTTTTTACAGTATTGCCTGGTTCATAGTTTGAAGGAAGAATTTCACAATGTAGGAATGCCACAATAATTTTACATTTAATGGTGATATTTCACTGCCTCCAAAACTTTTCACACTATCTCATTTCTTGTAGTCATTCCCATTTCTTGTAGCCATTCCCATGTCATGTTTTTATCTGCCAAGATGACATGTTCAAAAGCTTTAGCAAAGCTTGTATGGAGAACTTGTGTGAAAAATTGGATGTTGAATAGCACTTCCCAAATGTGAAAGAGATATAGTGGAGTGTTTTAGAGGCCAATTAATTATGGGATAATTCCTGAAAATTGTTTCAGTAATTAATGAGTGAGTAATATGCAGTATTTAGAAGTAAACAGCAGTTAGCAAACATTATGCATCACTTTGTGTCTGTAATACAAGAAACAATCCTGTAGCCATTTATTGATTATGAGTATTAACAGATTCCTGTAGTTAATGATATGTCTAGTGCTTATATCATCAAGTTCTAATCTAAAGTGTGACTACATTTTAAAAATAGCACTTTCTTTCTTGCATGCATGCACAGGAGAGAGAAACAAGTTTCCGTAAGAATTTGCTTGGGTTGAGAAACCAGCTGTGATTGATTCAGAGACAGTGGCAGAATCACACTGGCTCAGAGAAATAAATTAAGCACATCAGAAACAATGCATGATATAACAGGAGGGCTCAGGTGGCTTTCCTTTTATTCTCTGGGGTGCAGTCTTGCCTGCACCCTTTCTTGTAGCCCCTATGAGTTACCCTTTAGGCTTTGTCTAGCAGCTCATACATAGCCCTGAGAACAGAATGAGTGAGACCTGTTGCCTTAGTTTACAGTGAGAAAGGTTGGCTTCCCTGGCTTCTGCACACATCTCTGATCTGGCTCTGATCTGGCACTGAAAAGAACTCTGCAATTTGTGTACTGCCAATGACAATTTTTTCTAGCTTGTTCAATCAAGCCTACCGGCCAACATCACTGACCTGCAAGGCCTATTTTAGTACATCTCCATCAGCTCCTTCTTGTTTCAGATCATCAGGGAAGACCTTCAGGGAGGGGACCATTTCTTTCTCTATGTTTGTATAGCACTTAGGACAGGAGACAACCAGTATTAATTTGCTAGTCTTTGAAATAAGTCCATCTGAAAAAGAAAAAAAAAAAAAAAAGGTGGTGATGAAAACAAAAAGAACAGAGACATGATGACTAAAGCCCAAAGAAATTTGGAGAACTGGACAAGGAAAAGTAGCATTTTAACTTTTAAATGGAAGAAAGCTTATTGTTTACATCATTAGCAACATACAGAAAAACTCCTGGAGAACATTTTTACATAAAGTGTCACTATGCTTTAAAACTCAAGGTTGTTTTATCATTGCCTTTGAAAGATCCCAAAGAGATTCAGCTTATTGAAATGCATTAAGACTGGTGACTTTCCATTAACTGCTTCAATAGGATGAAAAAGTAACAGAAAAAAAGGAAGCCTTTTGTGAGGAAGTTTACACCTTATCAACACAGGCTGGGGGAGGAACAGACCCAGAGCAGCCCTGCCGAGAAGGACTGGGGGTGCAGCTGGTGACAGGACAGACATGACCCAGCAATGGAGTCATGACTCACAGCCCAGGGAGCCAAACCTGTCCTGGGCTGCATCCAGAGCAGCGTGGGCAGCAGGGACAGGGAGGGGATTCTGCCCCTCTGCTCTGCTCTGCTGAGAGCCACCTGCAGGGCTGCATCAGCTCTGGGGTGCCCAGCACAGGAAGGACATGGACCTGCTGGAGGGAGTCCAGAGGAGGTCACCAAAATGATGAAATGGATGGAGAACCTCTCCTACAAGGAAGGGCTGAGACAATTGTGTCTTATTGTAGTCTAGGACATCCCTCATACTGCCCTGGCTGTCTCGAGAGTCTGGCAGGGGGCTCGGAGACCTTGGCAAGAAGTCAAAACCAGCTGTGGCTTCGATTTTAGCCTGTGGGAAACTGCCAACTATGGATGAGGAATTACAAGCCGCAAGGGTTTTAGTAGTGTGATATTTGAACTAACACAAGGTGGAAAAGTATAATTTTTGGATTTAGAATGGGGTTCAAGAGGGTACAGGATGGAAGAATTTGGGCATGTCCTAACCTTCTTGTCTTGTCCTCCATGTCTTAGTGTAATGGTAGCACTTTTATATTGGTTCATAATAGAGATTCAGTATCTAACACAGATTATGGGAATTGGTAAAGAAACTGTAAACATAGACACATAATTTTGAGTATATAAGGTTGGACCCACTGAAACTCGAGGGCAGATTTCCATGACTTCCTTGCTAACCAAAACTCGGCAGGTCAAAGAAAGAATGTTATAGATAAGAAGAAATAACCTTGAAAGCACAATCAGAAGCATTCCAGGCTCCTTCTTTGGCTGCATCTGGCTAGGGAAGCAAAGACTCTTTACAGACTCTTGGGGTCACCCTGACCATCTGAACCCCAAGAGAAATCGACAGCGTCTGTTCAGCCTAGAGAAGAGAAGGCTACAGGGAGGCCGCAATGAGGCCACAAGAATTAGGGAGTCTACAAGAAAGATGGGGAGACACTATTTACAGGGGCATGTAGTGACAGGACAACAGGGAATTCTCCAGCTGAAAGACAGCAGGTTTAGATTAGATAGTAGAAAGAAATTCCTTACTACAAGGGTGGCAAGGCACTAGAAAAGATTGCTCAAAGAAGCTGTGGATGCCCCATCCCTGGAAGTGCTCAAGGCCAGGTTGAATGGGGATGTAGTATTGGAAATACATGATCTTTCAAGTTCCTTCCAACCCAAACCGTTCTATCATTCAGCGAGAAATTTTGGTTCTGACTTCCATTATTTCTTAGATCCCCCTTTTTCAACTTAAGAGGATCAGAATTTGGCTAACAGTACTGAGGACTGCTCTAACATGTCCTGAAATTTCTGTCCTGTCCAGAAAGCCATCTTACTACAAAATTACTTTTAGACTTGAATGACTGACTCTTGAAGGTGCTCAAGTCACAGCAGCCTTCCAGGCAACAAGCTCTCATCCCTAGGGCATCTGCTGTGTTTTGCTCTTTCTTCATGGCTACAGTTTAATGGCCTTGGAACTGGACAGGCAGCACTTGGCACCCCACTCCACACAGAAAAGGGCCCAGTTATCAGCTACGAAGGAACTGCAACAGTTCCCCTGAAGTCAAATATGTAGGTGCCTGCCACTCTGGATGGGTAATTTTATGTAACTAAGACTAGTTATTTGGACTGTTTAAGACACATTAATCATATATGTTTGCACATCATTTAAGGAAAACTATGTGATTCATGCAGCATTGTCAAAATATTTACAAGATGACTGCTAATGAATTTAAGTTCCCATGTGTTTTTTTTCTTAAGCATATTAATAATATTTGGCAGGAGACGTCAGTATGAACCCAAAAGAAGGCTCATCTTTCCTCACAATTCATTCTTGAATAACAGAAGCTTCAAATATGAATTATTGACAGGTTGAGATGAATCTGTCACAAGAACATTAAGAATTTATTGCTGATTGCTGTTAAAAAAAAAAAAAAAAAAAAGAAGCTACTTTTAGATGCCTAAATCACTTATTTTGTCAAAGAAGAAAAAAGACAAATGCTGCATGTGTGTAAAAACAATCATGGGACTGACTTTCTTTTTCCTCATTTTATTAGGGGAAGGAGGGGGTTAAACTGCCATCCACTAAAAGCAGCTATTTTATGCTGAGATCTCCAAGTCAGTGAATTTACATTTCGTAAGAACACCCTGAGGGGCTTTCAGTTATTTTGCTTAAAAGGTAGACAGGTACATTTACAGCAGCACACGCAGAGCTCCATGTGCTAGCCTGGCCACAGATTGGCTTTCTGGACCATGTGTGCTTGGGGTGACTTAGTTCCAAGCAGGTAATGCACCAGGACACTTTTATGTTTTGGCTGGGAATACAGATCAGTAAAGAATGCGACTGTAATTACCAGTAACGAGGGTATAAATTTCTGATCCCTGCTTTGTTGGCTGAAGTTTGCTAGTGTTTCTAAGCATTTACATTTTACAATTGCCTTATTTATAGCCTGGAATTTGGTGCACTAGTTTTTCATGCATGTGAAATGCTTTTTATTGCATATGGAAGGAAACTACCACCTTCATAAGTTAACTGCTTGTAAAAATATTACAGTAAATTTAGTGTAAAATATTTTAATTATTTAATAATAGATTATTGGAAATTTTTAGTTGGATGGAACACACCAATTCTATTTATTCATTTTTTTAAATTTAAAATAAATAAAACCCCTGTATCACTGTGTTGAAATTCATACAATTACTACAAAGAAATAATTTGTAAATAAAAACCAGTATCTCCCATATTATTCCTACAAATAAGGCTATATCTGCAATGTGAAGTTATATTAGTATGTGACATTAGTTCACCTGTAGCTTAAAGCCCACAACATGCAAGACTGCAGTTTTCACTTTATTCCAAAGCCATTCAAGCAACTTTCCTGTGCAAATAATTCCATCCACTTCTTCATGTGGATCAGATCAACTGGGTTTGGGGCCAGGCTGCCATTCATAACAGGAAATTTGAAAGAGTGCCTTTTTTGATGGGTCAGCTTTCCCAGAGTAGACACTTGGAAGATCTGCATGTTACTGGGCATGGACAATAAAACACAGAACAAAGATCTCCTACAAGTATTGTGAATTAATATCTGAACCTGGAAAAGCATGTGGGACTTACTGTCCTTAATGTCCATTTTTTTCAGCACCCATCATATTTGCACCACAGTCTGGGACTAGGCTGCACAGTCACTTGATAATACATTTCAAATCTGTGCCCCTCTGCTGTTAGAGCAGTGCCTTTCTTCAATAATATCTTACATTTTAAGACTAGCTCAAGTTGACTAAACGAAATGCTTTAGGGGGTCACCTTGCCTTATCAGTCAAGTCCTAAATCAAATTATCCAATTAATATGAACATTTGGTGTGGACTTGGCTTTCCTCCACAATGAATGAGGCCCATTGTAGAATCCTGTTTTTTGAGCCAGAAGATAAAATTTCCAGGCCTTATTTCAGCTTTAGCTCTTGATTTCAGTAGAGTTGCACCACATTTATAAGCATATCAGGGAGAGCAGAGTTTTCCACTTCATATTTTTCTTTGAAAACAACTTCAGTGGAAATGTCTAAAGGTGAGTCTTTGATTCTGTGTTTAAGTGGTTTATGATGAAGATGTCAGTGATACATGATTCTCTTGGAAATACTTCCTGTGGGATAGGTTGTGGTTGGTCATGAAGCGAGGAAGAAGAAGAAAAATAGGAGATCATAGCTCTTGTATGAGCTGTACCCAGACCAGTCTCTTAAAAGAGCAGTGTCCAAGATTAGCCTGCTTGCCTCTTCCCGCCTGCTTCAAAAAACAAATAACATGAAATGAGGCAAGAAGGAAGCAGACTACAGTCCTGCTTCCGTCCAATTTGATACATAATTGATTGAGAATGCAAGAGGGTGCTCTTGACCTGAAAATACGGCTGAAAGCACAACTGCGCATTGTTCATGGCAACACTACTTTCATTAGCATACTACACAACTCAGACAGCAAGCAGAACCTGACTTCAATCCTCTCCTGTCTTCAAAGTGAAGCTAACTTTTGGCTTGTACTACAAACACCACAGTAGCAGCTACTCCTCGTAGAAGAGCCTGTACCATATTCAAGAGATTATGTGAGCACAGATGAAGACTGGTTGGTAGACAGGATTTCCCCTTCTGCTCACCCAAACACATAAAACCTTCCCCTTGACTGATAGTAAGGCTGCATATCAACCACACATTACTGGACTACAGCCTGTTTCATAGTGGGTTTACCTGATGGACAATGTACTTGATAAGCAAACACGAATATAACAAATTTATTTCAGGGACAGGACAGAAAGCTCACTTTCAGAGCTGACTTTTACTTCAGCTTTGAAGGAAAACCTTTTTAAAAGTGGAAAAGTTAATAGGGACATTTGGACCTACATCCACCACAGGAGTAATAACAAGGTGACCAACTTGCTTAGAAGTGGAAGAGTTGAGTTTAAATTTTAGTCCTGCTTTATCCCTACAGGAACTCTGGCCTCTGTGGTGGATACCAGGAATCTAACCCCTGACTTACAGAATAACTCTTTGGACCAAAGAATGGTGAACCATTCACACCACAAAATACCTCTGACGAGGCTCAGAGAAATTGGAGAAGCAGAAAAATAGGCAGACATGCAGTACAAATCACCTCTGCACCCAAGCTGGACAAATATGAGGTCATCATGACCCAGGTGGTCAAACTATTTCCCACGGAGTAACTTTTTCTTCTCTTTTCTTTTTTCCCTAAGAATTTCAGTCTAGCCCTGGAAAGTTTTCCACAAGAAATTTTCATTGAAACAAACACTTCCATTAAACATTTTGTATTTCTGTAAAATGCTGTATTTTGACAAAAGAATATTTTCTAGAAGGGTTTGGGGTTGTTTTTCCCCAAACAATTGTCATGACAAGGCTCTAATGCATTCTTGGTGTGGTTTTGACAAACTAGATAACAGAGAGAAACATCAGCTCAAATGCAACATCAAATATTTAGGCTTGATTCTGTAAGACCCCACTGCTCATATTGACACTGTGATTGTCAGTCTCAGTACACCTCAGATCATTACTCTTACATTCTTACCATGGTACAACAGAGAGCTTTTGTAAAAACACACCACCCCTCTATGCCACTTTTACTAGTAAAAACATCAATCTCAAAGTATCTAAGCTAAGGCTCAATTAATATAAAGAATAAATATAAATTTATTCTTTAAAAATAATATAAAGTAAAATTAATATAAAGAATAGAGAAGTAATGTTCCTGACCACGTGGACTACTCAGAGATATCACATCCTATTGATAATAGATTTCTGTGGTATCAGCAGCTCTGTTCCCCCAAAACTTAAGCCACAAGTCTGAGGACGTTTAGAAGGGATGACCTTTCATGCAGTAAAGAACTTTTCAATGTAATAGTGGAAACAGAAATCCTTTGCTTTCCTCAAATCTCAAGACAGCAGCTTTTCATCCTGTGTTCAATCAGGCTCAGCAGAAATATTTAAAAGGAGAAGAAAGGCTTTGTTTTCATGGCCCTAAAGCTGCTTCTCCCTCCTCCTTCTCCTCCTACCCTGTACTTCTAACAGACTTTTACACTCCATAACATCAAGGATACTTTATTAGATTTGGAATCACCATGATTTTCTAGATAGATTCTACATTTAGAAAAACCTACCATGTCCAGCTTCATACATTTATGTGGGCGTAACCTTCTTGAAAAGTCAGATTATTGTTTAAGGCTTTATTTCTATGCAGTTCCCACCAGCAGAAGTGTGATAAGAGTGCAATTTTCAATATTCTGAGCAGTTTGTTGTTTTTTTTTTTAAGGGGTAGAAACAGCCATATATAGGCTTTCCCTGGATTTCAAGTTGACTTTCAATTAGCTTTTTGTGCAGGTATTCCAGGTGTTGCCATTAGTTAGACACTCTTGCTTTCTAATTATATAGTCCACAATTACTATCACCTTCCATTTCATTTTTGACATGACATGATCTATTTGTAGATGTATTTTGGGTACTCCAGGCACTAGAACTCCAGCTAGGTATGATGTGACATAAATTGCGTATTGCAAATTATATGTTCAGGTCTCAGGAGCTCAGCCTCATTCGCCAGTGTCCCAGGGGGGCTGGCAAATGTAACAGTGACAGTCACTTCCCTGCCTGGGGAGGAAAGGGTACGGAGGCAGCTGGCCCTCTTCTGCAACAAAAGAGGGGTGGAAAGATGCAGGCCGTGATTTGATGCGCTGGCTGCTGCTGGAGAACAACAAAGAGGATTCCTTGAGAAGGCCCTTCAGCTGGAAATAAAAGAAGGAAAACCCAACTCTTCCAACCTCAGTGTTGAGCTGTGTAATAAAAGACATCCATGACCCTCAGGAGTCTTTCTGGCTGTGGTGGTGGCAGGTACATGGGCAGGCAGTGGTGTGGATCTCTCCTCTACCTAGGATTTCAGTGTGAGTCGGCTACATGGAGATTTCCAGTGTCATTCCTACACAAACATTCCAAGTATTGCCTTCCTTGGTAATCCTGACCAAACACAATATGCCCAGATCTCAGGGAATTTTTCTTGCTATTTTGGCCTCAAAATACTATCAGGTCTGAAGGCACTACTATTGCTTACACAGGCCCCTTACCCACCTTCCTCAAACCAAACTACCAATGAAGTTGTAGGTTTTTTCTAATGTGGGAAAGAAAGAGCAAAGTGCTGTGCTAAAGTACAGCCATATAGTGCTTGAACTTTAACATAAATACCAGTATTTAGTACCCTGTAAGCACTAAAAAATATCTACAGAAAGGTGGGTTGTCAGGAAGACTTTTGATGATTGCATATCAAATCAGAGAAAAACACAGACAATAAAATGAAAACAACTGAAATGAGAATTTCTGTATATCTTCTTCAGAAAAAGTTGGAAGCAGGTCATATCCTGGGATAGACCAACATATTTAAATCTATAATGCTGTCCAGTGGTATTTCCACTACAGAACATGACAAAGAGCACAGTAATTTTTTCCCTCCAAAGATATCACATTGTACATTATTTATGCTTTCACTGACTGAAAAAGTTTAACTGGGAAAGCAACCATGTACAGAAGTACAACACCTTATTTGTATTTTGAAAAAAAGCTGGAACTATTTTGAATTTAAATTACTGAAGGCTTGGCTAGAGCTGACTGTACCTTGTACACAAATAATCAGAGAATTATTTCTGGTTTTCCCTCCCTTCCTTTTTCATCTCTTGAGGCTTATAATGTTTCCAAAAGACAATCTGGCCCATCTTGAAAATTGAAGCCTGGAATAAACTAGGTTGTAGCAGAGCACTAAGGATTATACCCACAGTGGAGATGTACTAAAATGAATGTGTTGTTCACAGTTTGACTGGGAAGGAGGTGTGAAGCATAGCATATATGAAGCAAAACATGTGAAAGACCATTGGCAGTGATAGCGGGAGAGTTTAATTATCTAGACCTCAGAGTAGATTAAGGGGAGGAAGCAAAGCTGGATCTAGTAGAGGACTGCTTTCTAATTTAATGTGTACATAAACCAACAAGGAAGGGAAGAATGCCAGATGTGGTATTAAGCAACACAGAGAATATGATTTAGGACATTAAAGTACAAAACCAAAAAAAGAAAGGTAGAAGGTGCAGTGACTGCTGAGCTCAAAGAGTTTCCGCAGCAGCATTCTCTATGCCAGCTACAAGGTGTACATACCCTCCAAAACAGAGGGCAGAGGTACAGCTGCTGGGGCTACATATCCTTGCTGGAGCAATAGTTGGTCCTATAAAAAAGCCCCTCACCCCACTACACAGCTCTGCTCCAGTGCAAAGTGCTGGTACAAGCAGTGTGCCCTCCACAGCCCACTGGCAAACCTGTTGTCTCTCAAGCAGGCTACAGAGACCTCCTAGATAAACTACGGTCTTTTACATCGCCTCTGCCCTCTCTTGGTCTGCTTAATAGTCTGCAAAAGCAGGTGAGCGATGCCTGCAGGCTTGGGGGCCTATTTATGTTTTAGCTGCCTCTTGAAGGTGCTTTCTGGGTCACAGAGCTGTCAGGAGTCACCTCAGTTGCACACCAGAAACATCCCTCCCTGCATATGGGGAACCACACAGGTCTCTGGTGTGTAACATATTCATGTGTGAAAAGGAAAAAGTTTATCAGAAGGAGACTTGAGCTTGTAATGACAGTGGGATGGAACACAACACAGTAAATCAAACACAGCCATGTAATCAAACACAAAAATGTACAGAGGTGCCACAAATAAAAACCTAGCATAGACATATGGCAGATATAACCTTCTAGGAAGAAAAAAGGAATTTACTTCAGGACCAGGTCAGATATTTTTCTTCATGAGGAAATATAAGCTTTCTTCCAAAAGGTGTTCTGGCGAGTTCCATGTTTCTATGTGATTACCCTAAAAAACATTGTTTAGAGCCCTTAACATGCGGCAGCATCACCACTACGCTGTGCTAAAAAGCCTTGGGTAATTTATGAGCTATTTCCAATACAAGGGCAGATTCTGGTCTTGCACTGCACACTGTAAATGTAGCACCACTTCCACTTCAATTTATCCAGATCCAGAGAAGTTTGCCACCCAGGCCCCAACCACGGTTTCAGTTTCCTCTATTGCGCTGTTATTATATTACTTAGCAGGTCTGCCAATGACATTGCATTCAAAATGAAGCAATTATAAACACTGGCAGGAAACGCTGGAGCAGCAAATGCTTTTTAAAAAATGGCAAGGATGTGAAGAAACTCAATGGAGATCTTTCATCTGATATATGAAAAGCAGATGACCAGGGGTGGAATCAGCAAGGCCATGAAAGGGAATGAGTGAGAAGTCAGTGACAGATGAGACTGATGCTGCACTGAGCCTGAATTAATATCCTTTGCCTGAGTATTTACAGAAGAAGTTGAAGGTCACATCCCGGAAACAGGGATCCATTTTCATGAGGGGAAAAAATGAAATGTTAAAAGGCTTTATCATCCAATCTGGACAGGTAGTTAGTTAATTAGAACTATTAAAAGTTGACAGGACCTGAGACTTAGATTAATTGCATCTCTGAATTTGGAAGGAAATAGCAAGGGAAATTGGCAAACCTTTAGTAATACTGCTTGATAGCTTCCTGAGGATGGTGTATCTGGAGATGCCTAGAAAGTAACTACTCCAACTTTACCTTTTAAAAATAATAGTATCTAAAACCAAAACAAAACAAAAAAGATTTTTTCTTTTTTAAGTCAAGGGAGGATTTAGGAGTCCATTCACCAGTAATCCAAGCTGCAGCCACTGAACGGATATTGGAAACATTAATAGGAGATGGGGTTATGCAACATGTAGAAATGGCCAGCCGGGGAAGGAGAGGCAGCTGGATTCATGGCATGTCTCTCAAATGTGCTCTAAGTTCTCTCAATACATTTCTCAATAGAGAGCCAAAAGTGAAGTGATGGGCAAAATTTATCCAGATGGAAGAGATTTGTTTGGTGCTGCACCCAACATAGTGAGATTGTTCAGTAGAATCAGTAAAGCACAGCATAGAAAAAGCACAACAGCAAATGCCTGCCAAATTATCTGTGGGACAAGAAGCAAGGTGTCAGCAAAACAGCACAGTTCAGGGTGACTAGGGAGACAGGAACAAGGCAGTACTCCCAAGTTTAAGCACCCTACCCATTTTTATTCAACTTCCATATAAATGGCACACAGGGGATATAATATTTAAAGTGGAATTTTTTTGCTGATAGCACGTAAGTGTAAAATCGTGCACAGAGCAAGCAAATATAAAATGATTTGAATAAATTAGGCTTATGGACAGATAAAGGGCACATCCAGTTCAGTGCAGCAGAGTAGGTCATAATGACTGCAAGGCACCAAATATAATCATAGGCAGGAAAAAGGAAGGAGAAGAGGGAATACTGTCCAGGGGAAAGGATATAAGGTAATTACTGATCAAATACTAAATGAATGCTTAGAATAACTGGAAAAAAAACAAAGACAGGCAAATTCTTCACGTTTAAAAAAACAATTCTTCATGCTACACACTGAGTTGTCCCTTCAGTAAAGCCTAATTGAGACATCTTTTCCCTTTTCCAGCACTCTAATAAAGCTGAGATAAAAATTCAAGAGTTTGAAAGTAAAGAACTGCATTGTCTCAATAAAGACACAACATGATAAGACTTATAAAATACACTGTCCCCTCCCCCCAGCAAGCAAACATGCAAAATTACTTTCCTGCATTTTGAATGTTAATTTGGGATCTATTTCTGTAAAAAAAGAAAAAAAAAACAAGCATAAATAAATTGAAAGGTAGTTATTACCGGTGAAAACAGCCTTTTTACTGCAAAGGTTATGACATTAACCCAGGGAAAAATTCATGAATATTCACAATCACCATTTGTCATTAAGAATCATAAAATTAAATGTGGAGTAGGGCTTTAGAAAACTCCTCCAGCCTACTAAATTCCCTCTTCACTACTTGCTATTATGCTAGCATATATCACTTTTTTTTTTTTTTTTTGGCATGCATTTTAGCACATTCCTGCAAGTTTTCCTTATCTATCTCTATATGGAAAAGAGAATGAAGATAGGAATCACAAAGACCTGTAGAAACCTGCTAAAAATGAACAACTAGAAATTCAGCCAATGATGTCTTCAGGTGTTTGCAACAAAAGAAAGGAATTCCCTCAAAGAAACACAAATATTAAAAGTGGACAAAATTACTAGGTTTGCTCTTAAATACCTCAGAAACTATTTTGTTTGCACATTTGCATCTGTCAGATTGGCTACAACCACCAAGTGCTATGTACTATGTGTGCAAACATAAGAGAGCCATTTGCAAGGAAATAAAAGGGCTAGAAACCTGATTGGGGGGAAAAAAAAACCTATGAGGCATATGTCTCTCAACCAGGAGCAGCCACTGGCAGGTAGAAGAACTGAATAAAAAAGATGAAATTAGGTGAGATGCTTCAAATACAAACTCAATAGGCAAATGGCTTGCCAATATTCCACAAAGCAAAGAAATAGCAGAGGTGTGGAGCACAAAACTGGGGGTCTGCTTACTGAGTAATAGCAAATTCTGTGGAAGGCAGCTCTCATGCTGGAGGGAAGTGATGAGAAGCCACAGCAAAAAATGAAGAGCCATGGTGAAAGCAGAAAACATCCTCTTTCAGAGGGCAAAGTAGTCTCTAACATGGAGCAAGAAGTCCATGTGTGGGTACATGCACAGAGACACACAATAGCTTCCAAAACATTGACGGAAGCTCCACTGTTTATCTACATTTCCATTCATTCTCAATACCACAAAAACCCAATGTGCCAGTGGAGGCCCACTGTCAATCAGCAAGGAGAATAGCTGTTGCCAGTGTTAAAACATCCCAGGCCATTTGCATGTTTACTGTGCTCAGTGATTAACACACTGAGAGGATGACAGAGCCAGGATAATCCACAGAAAGAGAACAGCTACACTGCCAGAGAGATGGGGAAGGGTACCAAGGTGCTCAGATCAGGACAGGAAATAGGGAGTGCCTTCCTATCTGTCCCTATGCTTTAGAAATAAGGAAAAGCACATAGCAGGGAGTTTAAAGTCTGGAAGCCTGAGCTGTGTCATAATGAGCTGAGACTGGTTGTCTGGGCTCAGCCCCTCCAGGGGCCACAGCAGCCCAGGTTTATTCCCAGGGGCAGGGGTAGCTCCCTGCTATGGTGCCCTGGAGAGCAGCTGGAGCACTGGGGTCATCGGCTGCAGGCTGCTCTCTAACCCCAGCCAATAAAGGCCATCCTGATGATATAACATGTGTCCCCAGTCGCTGCAGAGGCTCAGCTCCACTGGGTAATTTTGCATTGTTAGCTGCATGTTACCTAGTCCCAGCATCACCATCCCCTGCTCCAACCTCAGAACACCTGGGCTGTCTTTAGGAGGCACATTTCCAAAATATCTGAACAGCTCTCTTTCCCCAGAGAGAGCGAGCAGTGCAACCAGATGTCAAATTCTCACCCTACTTCCACATATTGCTGATGATAGAGCTCACCTTCAGTAGCTTGCACTCCTGTTGCATTCACATCTTCCCTCTGGCCTATTAATACATACAGCCACTTGTGCTCATTGGCATGGTGACTGTGCTTATGTCAGTCATGCTTCTTTGTATTCTCCCTGCCTAGCCACTCGCTGTTGTGCAAAGGATGTGTGCATCAGGCTCAACACCTGCTAGAAATCTCTGAGCTCTCTGTGCCTTTCCACCCTTTCCAAGCACTCTGTCCTCACATCAAGTATTTTGCATTCTTTTTCCAATCTGATCCTCATTTTTATTACTTTCTCCACTCTCATTTCCCAGCTATCCAGCTTTCCTGGTATCTCTTTCTTTGTTATGTTTGCTGTATCACTGCATTTGAATCACAGCCATTCAGAGCCACATTGATGGAAAAAGATTTTAAAAATGCCTAAAAAAATCCAGTTCTCCTTCCTTTTTCCCTACATCCCCTTGCTTCCCAGAAAAAACCAAAATGCTAAAACCCTGCAAGAGCAAACAGTGAAAGACAAGCAAACTGAAATTGTTATCTGGCCTGTCTGACTCATCAACATGATGAATCCTGAAGGCACTTCCCACGGTGGTAACTGGGGGTCCTTGCTGCTGCCACTGAAGCAATAATACCCTGTCCCCTCCAAGTACCTTCTTGATCCCTTTCCCTGGGACCAGCATGCTTGCATTTGTACCATTGTACAAATAAGCCCAAATCCTGTTCCAAAACTGGATTCAGCTTAAAACCAAACCTGCCTAAAACCAAACCTGCCACCTATTTCCAGCCATAATCCAATTCTTACTGTGGTATAGGTCTAACCATAAATGTATTCTCAGTCATAGATAACCAGAAATCAGCATTTCAGTAAAAAAAACTGGGGAAACCTTGACAAAGCTTAAATGCCCTGCAGAGGTATCCCAGATTTTGGCAGTGTTTAAGCTGCTAACGTTTCTGGGGTTCAGGGAAGAAATCTTAGGTTATTTAGAGGAAGACTCCAATTGAAAACATAGTCCCTGCTGTGTAAAGCAGATGATTTGGGATGAAGTAACATCAGGCAAACATTTGAAAAGTGGGCTAACTGAAATAGGAAATTAAAGTACATTTTAAATCCTTACCACTTGTTTTGTCCCCTGAATTCTGTGTTCCTTTTTTTCTTGTATTTATTTATATCCTAAATGGCACAGTACTACTGGTATAAGTTTACACAGTATATGTCATTATGGTATTTAGTACTATTAATGTTTAAATATCTTATTAACCCTCAAGTAGAATTTGCCTTCCCCCTGCTGGACTCCCTTCCTACAACAAAAGCTAGAAGTGTCTTGCAGATATATCCATGTAAAGCTTCCCCCTACACTGCCCTTCTGAATTGCCCAGAGAACAACATGGAGACCCAAATCACAACACAGGGTTCAAAGCTTAACTTTCAGGAATTCACTTTGTACTGCTCCTATCACCTTGAGAAGAGCTGCACCGGGCCACCTGCCACCATTCATCATTTCCTTTTTTCTGAAAGATTTTTCTTTGCTCCGTTCACTTGCTGCATTATTTCCCAGAGGACTGCTCCTGGATTGACTGGGCTTTAATTACTCAGCCCTGCCAGTCTCAGGGTGGAATTTCACCTTCTCTTCTCCCCCTCCCTTGCCCTCTGGAGCTGCCACAACTCCCGGTGATTTCTGGGGAACAGCGATTAACAATTCACTAAGTTTGTCCCTTTATTGCTGTCCTGGAGTGACTTTATGATGCTGAGTGGTATGTATCCACATGCCTTTATGTGGATATGCATCATGTAGGCCAGCTGATCTGCATTTATTCCCTCTATCCCCTCCATGCTTTCAAAGATCCTGAGATCTGTATTACTTTCCCATCTTCCTTTATTTTAAAAGAAGTATAGTGTTGCTATGACTTTCCTCATCATTCCTTTTCTCTTTCTGCTCACTTATTAATGGACATGCTCTTTGTAAGCATCTATCTTTCTGCTGATGCATTTGTGCAGTCAGTTCTCATTCCCCAGACCAGCTTTAACCAACTTTGCTGCTTCCCTCCATCCTCAACCACACAGCTTTTTCCAGGCTGTATTCTTCCCTGCTTCCCTGTTGACAAAAGGGTACCTTATGCCCTCATATACACAAGTCATCCTTCATGTGTCTACAACAGGTAGGAATTTGCTGCCACATGAATCTTTGGCACAGAGCCATCAAGAAAGCAGGTAAGGTGAACAAGGATCTGTATTATCACAAGCCCTGATACCTCGAGAGCATCCATCAGAAATTGCCTGCATCCTTTGCTATTAATCATTCCTCAGACTCCTCACAATGAGGCTGAATTGGAGGCAAGGCTCTGCAATGGGTAGAAGGCACTCATGTGAAGAGGGGCTGAGCTACCTTGTTTTTGCCTCTTTCCTGTCATGTTAGAACAGCTTAACACTGCCAAGAGGCCAAAAACCTGGGCAAAGTTTCCTTGCACTTCCCTGTTTCTGACTAGTTCCAGTTATCACTCCTTACTGGTGCTCAGTGGGTATTCATTTTGCCTATGCTCACCTGTCCCTATGCTTTGGCCTGGACTCTTCTGCCCCCGAACACACTGTTTGCTCAGCCAGTTCCTTTTATTCTCCCAGTGCTACAGGCACAGCATGTCCCACACGTGACCAAGTAGGTTCACATCAAAGGTACACCAGCAGTATTTTATATTTTCACATGGTCTCAAACTATGCAACTTCTAGTTGGAAACACAATTCGAAATATAACTTTGGCAGTATTTTCTCAGAGGGGATTAGTTTCAATGACTGTCTACAAGAAAGTGAACTGCCCTTTGCCAACTCTTCCTCTTTGTTTTCCTGGCTGCTTTGCCCTCCCTTGAAGGTATATCATGCCTGCTAAGTACACAGGAAAAATACAGGGATAAGGAACAAGAACAAGGGGACTCTGAACATAAGTCTAACATATGAGAAGACAGAGAACAGACTAGCACCTCATTCCTGAGTTTAAGGAAGAGCTTGTGAGCTTCTTGTGCTTTGTCCAAACCTGCAAGCTCCTTTATGAAGGGGGAGGGAGCTAGACACACATTACTCATCACCAAGGCATCTGTGCCCCAGGGCCACCCTTGTGCAGCACACCCTCATTTCCTCACAGTAACACAAGAGTCGCACATGAGAACTTCAGGATCACAACTGGATAGCCAAAACCTGGTGTCATCACATAAAGCTGCATGTGTTGTGTATGTTCAGTAGAGCAGAGGAAATAACCAGTGAAGATAAGGAGAAAGGAAAGAAAAGCATCTGCATGAAAGCAAAATTCAGCTAAAAGACCTGCAGAAGGCAAAAAATATGGGCTTTGCCTGCACAGTCTCTGCTGATGGGTTTGCACAAAGGGCCTCAGTGTGCAGCAGGTATTCCAGCTCTGTCAGTGTGCAGATAATTAAAAACAATAACGAAAGGGAGGTTTTCTGTGCCTGCGCTCTAGGCACAGACACAGCTCCTGAGCTGCAGAAGCTGAGTGGTCCCTCTGCAGCAACATTTGCATTACTGATAATCTGTAATTGGGATCCCCACTTAGCTCTATGACTCTTTCTGACCATTTTCAGACCTTTACCATTCAAGTCAAGAGGCTCCTTCCTCTAGAAATTACATTAAGATTTGAAAGCATGTTTCCTAATTTGTTTCAACAGGCAGCAATGATTTCTGTTCATATCTACACAAGTGCATTGTTTTCCCAGCATACAACTCAAAAATAAAAGAAGAATCATATCTATTTCATAATTCCCTTCTAAAACCAAGTACATATGAATTTTAAAATATTGATATTGTTACAACCGTCTCATCTAGCAACAGGAAATAACAATGAGGTCTTGCTTTCTCCCTCACAAAGTAAGGGACAAATTCACATGCAAATCTAAGTGAATCTGAATTATAAATAAGCTACCCCTTACTTTAGTTTGTATCTTCTTATATCCTTCTGATTGCTGTCTTTCTTGCTACACATCTCTTTTCAGACCCTCATCCATGTAAATTATTCCATATTAGACTATTTCAGATTCAGTTAGACCAAGAGGATTAATTTCAGAGTGGATGTGTAAGAAGGTGTAAATTCTACACTGGGGTGTGAGAAGGGACAAGATTTTCCCACAAGGCTTTGTCCTCCTCCTGGATTTACACGGAAAGGAATCCCAATCCTTTTATCACTGCCAGGAAGAGGCTGAGGAATCTAGAATTACACAAAATAACAGATTAGATTTATTCAGACTCATTTCTTAGTTTGAGTCTGATATGAGTATTGCACAGACTTGTCCCTTCCAAATTTAAGATTTTGTCTGGAAATTGTAAGAGATGTTCTCTCTTAGGGATATAATTCTGGAATTTAACAAAAAACCAAAAAGGATATATAAAGACATGCAGCCTTCAGTATAACTTAGGATATCCTTGGATCTCTAAATGCAAATGATGTGAATGTCCAGTGTCACTTAACTTCATTTTTATTCACTTAAATGGGAAGCTCAATGACCAGAGCTGCTGTGTGGCTGTAGTTTCCACTAAGCCCTGTCTGTTGACAACATTCCTGGGAGCAGAAAAAAATCAAGCCATTTATTTAGGTGACTCCTTATAAATGGATGTTTGTATTTTCAGTTTTGAAAGTTTGAATATTTGTAGATGTATAAAAATATGTGAGATAACAGCTAAAATCACCCCGACATTTACCTAGCTGCTGAATGCAATAAAATGTCCATTACTCAATGATCATTTTTTGTTGATGCAAATTCAGTGTGGAGATAAACACAACTTCAGAGATGCCAGTGTAACTAGTCCCAAGAAAAATTTGGACCTGTAAATCCAGTCAGAAGACAGAACCCTACAAAATATTTCAGACTTTCTTCAGCCTTGCTGAAAAGACCATTCTGTCTGCTCCTATGCTTCGCAAAGCAGCAAAAGATGGATTGCAAACCCTCAGTCTGCTTTCTCAAGTGAAAATTCTCACTGCAATATTTTGAAATTCAGAAACTTCAACCATTTAATATGCTGGAACCTTTCCCCACTGGGCAACTGAAAATTATCACCACCTAATGATTATTCAGTGACATCTGCAAAATAAGTTTGAAGTTTTTGGGCCAGTTTCTCTTGGACAGATGTCAGTATCATAAAATATGCTATCGTTGGCACTAATTGATATCACTCTTGTCAAACAATCTGCAGTATGGCAAAAAAAGAAGTAGAGCTTACATTAAATTTCCCTTTTGCTTATGCAAGTATTTCTTCATGCCATGGACACTTCCTCTTACCCCAAATGTTCCTGTACCTTTGAAAAACAGAGGATTCACCAAGCAAAAAACTCAGGCTCTTCAAGCAGCATTAAACCCAGCATTCTGTGTGTGCATCTCCACAGAGAAGACACAGACACTAAATCTCATTCTAAACTGTGTTTGCTCTCAGTAAATATTTCTTCTTACAAAATGCATTGCCATGGCATTGTGCAAAGCTGTATAAACAGTTGTAATTTTGTCCTACTTTTTGATCCTTGCAGCTTGTGTCCAGGTTGCTGAATTGTTCAGTTGTCAAGGACAGGCTTAAAATTTTTATGCATCAGCATAGCATGTGATGTAAGCTCTCATGCACCTGACATGTCACACATGAATAAGTCAGGCATGCCTTGTGATTCACTGTTGGGTTTAAAGACAAATAAGGGTAGCTTTTCTATGAGACTACAACACAGGGAGTTCAGTTTTGCAATTAGGAATTTAAAAAACATTTTAAATCTCAGATTTTGTTTTAAAAAATCAATGAATTGCTGAAAAGCTGTGTAAGTTTTCCTGTGCAAACAGATGCACAATGGGTCCTTTGCCATTCCTCAATGTGCTGTAATCTACTCCTGAGTGACTTAGATTTCACTTGCCCCTCTGTTAGTTATGGTATTCCTTGTTCTTTCTATGTTAGCCTCATACAATCGTATGTCACACACTAAAGAGCTGTCCCTGTGATGAACTTATGACTTCTCTTACAGTCTACAGTGGGTATGGTACTGCAGGACAGGTTGGAAATCAAAAACCACCAACATTTTAGACCAGTCACAGCCAAACAACATTTACTAGCTCTTGATGTGTCTGAAGCAGAGGGCAGCTGCAGAGTGGTTAACAGCTGCAGAAAATTACCAGTTTAATTTTGCCAGGTAAGCAGACAATCTAAACATGCAGAATTACTATCTACTGTCCAGAATTCCCTGATTCATATTTGTCTACATCCCAAAGCTTCAAACAAGAGCATGAGCTCAGTTTAGACCTGTAAGCAGCACCCTTTCCACTGCCTTCACAGAAGGCATTCACATTTAATTGTGCAAGTTGGCAAAATTAGGGCCTTAATTTGTGAGCCCTTGATAATTTTTCACAGGCAGGCCTCAAATTTGTCCTTCCTAGCCTATTGGCTTCAGTATGAATTATATATGAATTTCCAGGGGCAAGATAAGGGCCACAGTCATTTCTCTCTTGGTTTCCAGTCATTTCTTTTCATTTATTCCACACCAGCAGTTACAAAAAGTGGTCTGGGGATTGGTGTGCTGTTCTGGCAGTGAGTAATAGGGAGTCTGGGTTTGTTAATATGGATAGTCTTCAAAATAAACAGGTAAACTGAAGGAGGAAAATTATTATGAGGGCAAAAGAGGGATTTATGTCTAGCTCTGACAAACTGCTAATACCAACCTCTCTCAACCAACAACTAGTCCACAGCACTTTGTTCCAAGTTCTTTTTCCAGAGAGACATTTCAAGGCAAAACTCCCAGAGAGACAATCACTCTCCCAGAATAAGAGACATGAAGGATATTAGAAAAACTGAAGGCTGATTGAAAGTGAAGATTTTAAAGGGCAGCCAAATTCCTTCCTATGGCAAACTGGGACATAGCTGTCATAGTGTGCCATTTTTTTCTTTCTTTTTTTTTTTTTTTAGTCTCCTGGGCTTCTAGTTCAATACCTTCTTTTTAAAAGGGTATTTTTTGGTCTAATCAGTGAATATGAGGTAAAGACACATTCATGTCCTTCAAAAAAGGTAGCACTGCAATGAGTTTCCAATTACTCTTTAATTAAAATATTAATTAATTAACAACATGTATTTATGGAATAATTATATAATTTCACACACCATTGATCATACTTTAAACAAATTCATTTAATTAAGTTGACATGTACACTGCATGCTCTCAGTAGAGCTTTCCTGAGAAACCAGTGCATGTCTGCCTCTAAGGAGATTCAAACTGCACGGGGAAAGTTTACAATGGCCCACAGTGGCATTCAGCACTGAAATGAAGGCACTTCATACTTTTAAGTAAATTTAATACCACTGACTGTATCCCCAACGGCTAAAGTCCTCTATCTGGATAAAAGCCACTGGGAAGGCAAGAGCAGCACGAGCTTTCTCACTACCAATATCCCTCATTCTGACCTGGAGGGGCTGACTTTAATAAACGGTTAATCATTATCCTCTCTGCCAAGCCTGTTAAGCAGCTTAAGAAGCTTGGCATTTCTGTGGTGGGACTCAGCTAAGGCTACCAAATCATTTCACACAGCCTGCTGAAAGCCATCACATGCAGATAGCATGGTGTGCTGGGGCAGCATTTAAAGAGAGCTCTGTGCAGGCTGGCACATTTCCCCTCGGAGTCATCAGTTTTGCTCTGCCTCCTGTGTTCCCACGGGCTTGTGATAGGCTGTGGCACTGAATCAGGGATCACCACCTTATTTTTCCTTCCAGCACCTGCAGTCTAGTCTGCCTCTGTGTTGTGGCCTCCTCCATCCTTACTGTTTTTCTAAGGTTAACTCAGGATATTCAAACATCTCTGATCACAGTTTGGGTCTCTGATATCCATAACAATCTGGTTCTGAAGGAAGGATTCCAACCTACCTGTGGAACACCTAAATTTTAAATCTTAAAATTTTAAATAGAAAACTAATACTGTAGTTGCAGAGTTTCATGCTTTCCAATTGTAATAAACCTCTCATTTTTGCAGTGGTTTATTAACTGTTTCTTACTCCCTCACTTAAATTAGTTTGCTGAACAAGCCATATTAAATAAAGCTACCTGTCTGGTGCTCACAGTCCCTTTCAAATTCATAGAAGGCTATTTGCTGAACTGCTTTTAGGCATCCAATGCTTTTCAAAGTACCTGTTCCTTGGGAGTCCTTAGCTGCTGTTCTGCAACATGTCTACTCACAAACTCCCTCCCCACTGCTCCCCACAGAGAACACCTCATAGAGTCCTTTGCTGCTTGGTCCAGCTCTACTCTGCTTGCCCTTTGCAGCCATCTCCCCACACAGCTGACGGGACTCGCTGCCAGATTCCAATACACACCCACACAGTGACAGCAGTGCATGTATAACACAAACCTCACCAAATTCATCAAGCACATTCAAATCTGTGTAGAGATGCAGACTTTAATTGATGCTAGTGAAGTAACAGGAATTACACCCACAGGGATTTTGTCCCAGTAATGTCACTGAAATGGGCTATTCATGAACGTGAATATCAGAAGCTGAACCTGAAAAAAGACAGTATAATGTCTTGATGTTTACAGTCATACATTTCAATCCTTTATGTTTCTTTATATCTGCAAAGCAATTTTTTAGGTCATCAGAGTCTAAAAACTCAGCTGTCATTCTTTTACTCTTTTGTTCTTATTGAGAGTTTATCCATAATTTAATGGAAGTTTCAAGGAATTGAAGAAGGGAAGAAAAGGAACCCTCGAACTCTCCTTACCAGCCCTATTCGCTTATCCCAATTTCAGTTGCTCATGATGTCCCTAGTCAGAATCAGGGGACTGGCTGAAATTCTAAAGAGTCCCTTAATGTTGCCTATATTCTTTAGTTTCTGTTCAGTCACAGCCAAATACAATAAAAATCTGCATTAAAATTAGTATTTAACACCATAGGTGGTATGGAATTTATGTTCAATTTTAGACTGTACATGCCTGAGAATAGCTAGCCAAACACAGAAATAAATTATGAGACTAACAACACATGACAATATCATTGTTATAAAAGTGCTTGTCACAAATAGGCACCAGCTTCCAAATCACTCATTAGAAACCAAGATGAAGCTGATTCATAACAAAAAACATCCAGGAAGATTCTGCACTAGCAAGGCTTGCAAGAGCTCCACTCACTTCTCTTTCCATTACCTCAGACTCGCCTGGTTTTAAGAGTGAAAACCTGAGTTAGTAACAATCTGCTGTAACAGCAATAATCTGTGCCTTCTGTCATCCAGGTAAGTATGATTTCCAGCCATTTACACCAGCTAAGAAGGTAGACCAAGCCCCCCACTCCACTTCTTTTTCTTTCACACATGTAAAATTGTGCCCTTAAATCTGTGTTTAGATACCCAGACAAGTGTCCTGAGATTAAACTGTGGTAAACATCAAGCACTTTTTAATGAAGTCACCAACCTTTTTACTTTGTTAAAAATTATCTCTATGCAAAGCTCTTCACACTGCCTCTTTGCAAAAGGCCTTTTCCATCTTTCCCTGTAGATTTCTGAGCATTTTGTCCAGAACCAAATGTATCTTCCCAGCTGAACAATTTTCAATCCTGCAGAAAGCATAGCACATTTTATTGCTCTCAAGACCAGCCTTCCTTTCTACCACCTCTCCATTTTTTTCACAGCCTCTGCCTCCTGATTTCCAGATAGCCCTTGGACTTTCCACATAGGCTGGTTGGGACTGGCCCAGCTTTTCATCTTAATATAATACCCCAAAATTGCAATTACCTTTTTTCCTTTACTCTCTGTTTCAGCCCCTTTATCTTCAGCCTGGCCCTGGGCAGTTGTTCTCCATTTACCAATCTGTTCACTTTGTTCACTCTCTCAGTTTTCTCTCTCTGTCTTCTCTGTAAGTCCTTAATCACACCTCTGTGTCCTCCCTGTTTCACCTCTTTCTCTTTCACTCTCTCTCTCTCTCTCTCTCTCTCCAGTTACAGCACTGCAGGCAGCGTTTACGAGCAGGGATCTCTAGCAATGTCCTACAGGAATATGCCTTGGCACACTGTCTGGACTGTTCAAGCCCTACTGCACCCCTGAGTGCCACAAAAAGCTCTACACAGAGCGATAGAACAGAAAAGAAATGCTTTACAGCCACTTTCTTGTATGCTATTTTTTCCTCTCGGCATCTAAGGAAGATTTAGGGGATTGGGGGAGGGAAGAGCCTAGATTTACAAACAACAATCAAGCAGGTAAATATTCTGCAGTTTAGTTGCGGCCAAGGGAATATAGAAAGAGCGTATTTAAGCAAGAACAAGCCAGAGTCCTTTATGCTCACAACTGAGCTAGCAATTTAAAATTCTTTTGGCATGTCACTGAGTTACCTCAGTACCAATAATATCATACCTGAAATCCATCTAGCCTTCATACAGTCCAGGCTGGGCTGGTGAGCTGAGTGCCTGCTGAGAGATGTTCTGAGTTAGGGCACTCATACTGTCAGGTCCCACCACTGAGACCACAAATACAAGAGATTGTAGAAATAAATAGCCACATTCCTCTCAGTTACATTTTCTTTGCTGTTTGATTTTAGGAGAGATCTGATGACAGCAAGATCAAAACTTGGAACAAATTTTTAATAATGATCATACCTATGTAAGAGATAGGCACAGCTCCTCACCAGCTCCTGCAGTGCACATCCCTCGCTGTCCTCACTGAGGGAAGCTAGGTTGGTTCAGGCAGAGATGGAGTAATTCACTGAGCTGTATGGCCAAGTCTAGTCTACAAGGCTCAGAATCATGCCCAGGATCTTCCTTCCTTTTCAGTGCTGATTCCTGACATGAGAGAAATCAACAAGGAATGAACTTCCTGATGCACCAACACTTCTGCATTATTCCCAAAAAGGGTTCTGTTACTTATCATCATGGTACAGGCTTAACCCTCTTACAACTCATTTTAACCTTAATCTACCAGCAGTAGGTTCAGTTTAGACTTTGAAAGGAAGAAAATATCTATTTCTAAAGATTGATCCTATTTATATTATGCAGCTTTGCAAAGCAGAGTCCAGCATCAAAGTGAAGTGAAGAGCATCACAGGAAAAGTCCAGCTCCCAAGTAAATGCCAGTTAGAAACACTATTTACTGCCTCCCAAACTAAAATTTTGAATGCTATGCTTTACATAGCTGTGAAGTGCCATGCATTGCACTGCAGAAACAGGCAGTACAGGACTGATAGCTGTAACTGAGCCCTTACCAAGTTACTGAAGCATCCAAGCCTTCCTCCCCTTCTTAATCATACTCTTTTAAAGATTTGCATGAAAACCAAGGCAGAGAGCTGTTCTGTGTTGAAAATACCTACTGTGTAATTGTAGCAGCCTGGAAACTACACCTCCTAGTTACATACACTTGTGTAGCAAAAATGTGTGTTTCCATATGAAACTTGAGAGCCAGTGAGTTCTGACTGGCACTGAGGGTGGCAATTCTCTTCCTGAGCAGCTCTCCTGTCTGCCTGCATCCACAGCAACTGAGCATCTATCATAACAACTGATTACTGAGATGCAGATAGGGAATGTGTTATTCATCTCCCTCATAATGGATTCAACATTTCTCAGGACAATGAGCATTTAGCTAACTGTTGATTGTGTAAATGGTGCAACACAGTCCATAAATCATTAACAGATGAAAAGAACAAAATATACACCCAAGTCTATGACTTTTTTGATGACAATACAAGCCATTTGTACAAAGCTCAAAAGGAAAAAAAAAAATCTTTCTGTACACTTAAGGGATTTTATGCAGGGATTTTTTCCTTAATAAGTCATAGTAAGAAAAAGAATATGCCAAACCCTAGTATTTTAATTAAACAGTGTACATTTCTCACTGGGTTTGTTTGCTTTTCTGCATATGGATTCCTCTAAGGTCCTTAAAGCTAGCAAACCTAAATGCTTTTAAAGATCTTCCTGTGCAATATATAACTGAAATTCCTTAAAATATTTAGAGAGTTCTAGAAGGGAATGTTCTGCGGCAATGAATTACTGTAGTGTCATGGTAGCAACATACTGAGAGGGCAGAGTAGTTTTTGAATTCCTATTCTTAGCTACTTATAATTTGTCTAGATACTGAATTTTTTTAGCATTAACTCCAAATTTTACCTTTGGAGTGCCTTTTTTTCCTCCCCATCATTTTAGGTGGGGAGGAATTTAGCTCAGCATCATAAATCAAAAGCCATTTTCTTCTAAAATTTCAAATTTGTCATGCCTAAGATGGAATGAAAAAGCTTGGGTTTGTCTTTTTAAAGGAACAAAAGATTGAAATATCTGCACCAGGAAGGAGTATTTCTGTACACCTTGAATGATTCTGCCCCAGCCTCTGAGCTTTTCCAGGCTGAACTAGGATGTGCCTTGACATCACAAGGGACACACACATATCCACCCATTCAAGCACTGGGGTAGTCCTGTAGAGCACTACACACGTTCAGAGTCAATCACTTCACAGGATACAACTTCCACTTATAAGACATTTAATTCATAAAGTAGGACCTCTAACATCCCTTCTCATTCTGTATTTCTCAGAATAAACCAGTACAGAGCCATACAGAATATAAATCTTTACTATTATTTCCTAGGTTTGTGATTGATGAGACAAATCTTAAACACATGGAGTGGAAACTGTTCATCCCACATTTTCATATCCTGAAACAGAAGATCACCTTTCTATTCAGACAGCTTAAAATCTTACTTGTTTGGGACCTTATTTTAAGATATTAAGGTGCCTTGTTCCCATACAATTTCCTCATGAGGTATTCAAATACAAGAGGCCTTCCTGTCACTTAAGAAGTCATTCTGTGCTTTCCCTTTCTTAAGCTTCATCTTTCCTTTAGCTCATTCTAAATGTTCCTTACTTTTGTTTGTAGGACTTTCCAGGGCTTGCCAGGATGACCAAGGAAAATTTGCTCTTTTCCCTCCAAACTGATTTTATGCATTTTAAAGAGTTCTTGGGCAGACCACTACCCTCCCTAATGGGCAATGCCAGCAGCACTGACATTGTTGCAATAGGGTGTTGAAGCAAAGCCACAGTTTCTGTCTTGGGTGATCTAGCAATTATTTTCCAGAGAGATTCTCTGAATTCCCTAAATATATATTCACAACAGAGACTGCTGCTGTGCCATGCTTTACTTTTCATTTAGAAGGAGCAAAATCACAGGGTAACAGGCCAAATTAATGAAGTGGATGGGTTGGATTAATGATACTAAAAAAAAAAATAAAATTCTGAGGCATTAAGGAGTTAAATAGCTGAGCAGAAACAAATACATTCATTACTTTTACCAAGTTTCCATTGCTTTTTTTACGAAACAAACATGCTATAAAGCAAATTTGTAAGAGTGCCTGTAGAGCCTTACTTCAGCACAGGCAATAGCAGTTGAAGCTCAGGCTGTGGGGAAGGGAAGGGAAGGGAGAGCTCCTCTCTGATCTGCCAGTCTCCTGTGAGGCTGCCAGGCTGAGCAAGCAGAGAACACGCCAGCACACACAGACTGCCAGCCCGGCAAGGCAAGGAGACCGGCCCGGGCGGCACTGGCAGCAGGAGCCGATGCAGATGGTGAGAGGGGCCGGTGTCCCGGCACGGGCAGCCCGCGGAGCCGCGCTGCTCCGGGGATGCTCCGGGGATGCTCCGGGGATGCTGCCCACGAAGCCCACGGCAGCGTCACAAGGACCCGCCCTCCCGGGGGCGGAGGGCCGGGTTATTACCTTCTATTGCTTCTAATTCCTCTGTTTACTCTTTCCCAGTAACCCCCCGACAGTTCTCAGTATACTGAACAGTATCCGTAACAACTACTCTTGAGGAAATTTTAATTACAACATTATTTGGAACTGTTGATTGTTTATTGTGACAAGACAAAGAACATGGGAAGGGAAGATCCATTGAGAAACACAGGCTGAGGAAAAGGTTGCTTTGCAATCATTTCTGGTGCATAAAAATCCGCATTAGAAATGGAAAAGAGAAATCTTAAAAAGAAAAAGGAAAAAAAAAAAAAAAGAAGAAAGCAATGTGCCTGTACCTAATATTGCCCTCAGAAAAGTGTTCATGTTAAACAAATTACAAAGGAATTCAGAAAGCTACAAGATGCACTACTTCCAGATTAAAAATAAAAATATAAGAAAAAACAACAGCACTGGATTTTTTTGGCACCCATCCCTAACAATTACAGGTATTTATTTCAGGGCTGAAAATACTGGAAACAGATATTCTTCATGTGACTAAGAGTCAAAACTACACCATGACTTAAGAAGAGCAAACAACAGTACAGACTGGGATGCATATTTAAGGGGAGAAGAAACCAAGGAGAATGGAATGATAAAATTATAATAAAGACATTGAAAGGCAAGGTATATAAATTAGAAAAATAGGAAATAAAGTATCTGCTCAATTTAAAAGAATGGATGGATGATTCTTCCTCCCCACCTCATTACTGGCATCTGGTACAGAGAATAGATGCAGGGTCTTTGTTTCCTTTCTGTAAACAAGAAGTGTAGGTAGAAACCCACACTGATTTTAACATAGATTCCATGTGTAGGAACCAGAATGTATTTTTAATTAACCCTGTAAGAAACAAACCTGTCAGACTGACAACAGCAGAGACAGACGAGAAGCTATTCAGTCATAGATGAAAATGATGAATGGTACTGAATTTATATTTGGGGGATCAACTACATCTTAAATAAATCCAAATTTTAGATGACAAGTCAAGTTTCTACCAGATATGGGGTCACTGTTTTATGCGGTAACATCCAGAAGATCCAGACATATTTCAGGAACTTCAGGACTACATCCTCTAACCACTGAGCCATTAAGCAGAATCTGAAATTTTCAGGCTGTGTTTGCATTAGCAAACTTTGACACCCATCACAGCAGGGTACAAGTGGACAGAGCTCAGTCATCAAAAAAAACAAGCCTTGAAACAAAACAGTCCAATATTTTATCATGCCTCACTCTATCATTGTTAAATACCTTTAGGAGTATAGTATTTCACCAGATGCTTCACAATCAAAAAGTGATCCCAGGTGGGGCTTTTATGTAAAGAATATCAACTCACCATGCAAGAATTCAGTGTAAGAAATTTCAGAGGAGGAAGAAGCATACTGCAGAAATCTCAGGAAATGGCCTTTCAAAGTGAGGCAAGATCACAGCTTCCCATTCTCCTCCAAGTTAATTACTTAACCTCCTAGAAAAAGCAGCAGAAAAAATTGCTTACACATGACCTACAAAGAGCAGGTAACACAAAAGCAAAAAAGCAAATTAGAACTGAGAGAATGCTTTTGCTTAGATGTTGGGCAATAGTGGTGGGAGACACTGAGTTACAGTATTTTTACTGAGGTTAGCACAGTGGGACACAGGTTTCTGAACTGGACCTCTGGACACCAATATAGGCAAGATGGATAACAGAGAGATGCCAAGTTTCTATTTCAAAAACAGTTCAGCCTCTTTAATTCACCTACACTATGTTATATAGTTTTGTTCCCCTCTGCATGCTCCTTTGCCTTCAGTTTATTTCCTGCTTCAAACTCCAAATTTTCTGTTACGTCTTCAGCTACTGAATCTTCTTCGTCTGCCTGTGAGCAGACAGAACATTAAATTCCTGTTCTCATTTCGTTTAGTATTTCAATAAAGTACACCTCCATTTTTTTTCCAGGCTGACAAGAGTGGAGGAGTGGGCAGCACCATGGAACATGGCCCACGCACCCAGTGATTTCAGGTAATTTGAAGAGAGAAAGCTATTTAAGGAGGGAGAGGGAGAGAAAGGAAAAAGCAAAAGGCAAAAAAACAACCAAACAAAAAAAAGCCACCTTTCTTATGATTTTCCTCTCTGTCAAAACTGAAAAACAAGCGTCAAAAGCCTTGCCTTGTGTTTTGTGTCAGCGCTAATTACATCCCTGCTGCTGCCGGCCAGTTCCGAGCAGTGCATCCCACCGAGAGGGAAGGCCTCCATCTCCCTGCAGTGGGCAGACCCTCCTCTCCCGCGCCAGGAATGCCTCCGAGGGGGAGTGTGCTGCTGTTTTGACAATCCCTTTTTTTGCTCCCTGGCAGAGCTCCATCTCATTTCAGCAAAGGCAGTATTTCCACTCTGTCCTATATTCTGCCCCGGCTTCACAGCATCCCACGTTCTGACAGCCTTTTCCATTTTCAGTAATCCCTCTTTTGCAGTCCGTCTCACTGAAACAATGGAAATATTAGACCCTGAAAACATTACAGAGCATGGACACAGCATCCTCACTTCTCTGAATCTCACGGAAAATGAACAGAAAATAGGCAGAGTGATGCTCTCCTTCACAGAAGTGAGAGTGGCAGATTCCAGCCCTTTGATAGCTGTCGATTTTGACTAATCCTGGTGGGTACATTTAAATCCTTGTTAAGGGCTTCTACATTCATTAAAAATAAATCCAGTAGTTATTTGGCTGTGTAATTATTATGGATAATTTGCAATTAAGCAATTGGCCTCTGATGAAGGGATAGATAATTGACCAGCCTTGTCTGGCATTTTAGAATGGGGTGGTGGGTAATTAAGTAAATCCAGTCAGCTAAATGTCCTCCTTCCCACTACATCTTTTCCCACCTTTAAATGCAAACCAGACCTCATGCAGCTGTGAGGCCATGGGAGTCTAAGCCTATTAAAGAAATCTTCTAATGACTGTAAAATCACCACTCATTGAAATAAAAATATTTTCACACTATTTTCACATTGTGCAAATGGATCCAAAAATAATTCTTAGTGCAATACATGGTACACAAACTGCTCTGCTTGACAAGTGCAACATTTAATTTGCACTAATTAGTCCAAAGTGGGGGCAGTGTGAAATTAACATGATTCATTAATTCTGTGATTTATGTTTTACATACCATGTGCTTACATTTCAAAACTACTAGGATCTCTGCAACCCAAATGCCACACTTCTGAAATTAACAGGTTCAAAAAGTTCTCTCCGCATCTCTCTGGGTGCATTTGATTTTTGGATTTGCATTTTGTCTATTTGTTTCAAAACAACCAGTTGCTTTAATTTTGCATAGTTTCTTCATTTTCCCTAATCTTGACCTTAGCTTCTTTCTGAAAAAATAATCTTTTGGGTGGCTCAGGTCACTGTGGGATAAGTATGAACAAAGCAGCAGATGAAGAAGCAATTTTCAAGAAGCAATTTTCAAACTACTGTATGTTCAAAAAAATTTAATAAATCCTTCCTATCAACTAAATCTGAAATTTTCATGATGCTGCTCCAATATTTGTTCCCATAATGATATCAGGAGATGTTCATTAAAGATCTAATCCAGAGCCCCATGAAAGTCAACAGACAGACTTCCACTGGCTTCACAAGGCATAAATACACCAGGTTCTCTTTCTGCTTGAGAACACAGAACTCCAAGAACCATAGTGTTGACCAAGTTGTCTTACAGAACAAATTATCTTCAGGTGAATTGTGCTGAAAAGCATTGAAAAATATACCAGACGTAGCTAAATACTACATTTCTGCAAATTAAGGTGCCAAATTGTATTTATGTTGTTGCACACATTCCCAATGTCAAATATGGTCTATTGTTTCCTGGGATACAGGTTACATTTTCTATGAAGACACAGCAACATTATACTGAGAATCAGGTTTAATATTGAACATACTATGAACTTTGTTTACTTGTTGTCAATAATGATTGGCCATGAAGTAATGATGCCTGTCCCTGAGAGCTCTAAAAATCCAGGCTTCCTGGAGGAGCATGACAGGAAGTGGTCACTGAAGGGTCTTCACCAAAAAAAGGGGAATTCAGGAGGAGGACTGTCTACAGTGACTTTCAAAGTGTAACAAAAGACAGAGATTTTAAATTATATAAGCCTGATAAAAACTAATGCCTTCCATACTATCTAAAGTAACCTTAAAATCTTTGTAAGAACCAACTGAGGCAGAAATTAGATTGTGGGAGATTCACAGTTCTACAGTAAAAAAAAAAAAAAAAAAAAAAAAGGAAAAAAAAAAGCCTACTTACAAACAGCCACTTTGAGTGCAACTTCCATTTTCTAAGTTTTCTGATTTTTTTTCCCCCAGTATAAAAACTGTCAGTAACCAAAGCCAAGTAAGGAATAGGAGTGACAGAAATATTTTCTTCTCATAAAGACAAACTAAGCTCAGTTTGGTCCCACATTGCAGATCAGAATATGGCCATGTGAGTTACCGCGTTTCGAGTAGCAGGGACAGACCAAATGCATGTACATAGCTTCACTGTTAGCAAATGTCTCATTAAGACAAAGTCATAAATTAAAACCAGAAAAATGCTTATTCACAAATCTTCCATTTGGCAAGAATTTCTGATCGGCTGTGCACCTTTAAATGACTTATTTGTGTCAGTCTGTTTCAGGCTATATCTGGAGCACACAATGTCATCAAGAAGTGCTATTTGATTACAGTGCAGTACTTTGGGTGGCTTTTAGAAAGCAATAAATTACAGCATTACCATGTACCATGCACAACATCTCTGTGCCACTTAGCAAGTATGAGGCCAAAATGAACACTCTAACCTTGAAAATACATGATTAAAGTGCTGCCTCGTGGATTGATATACAAAATGGCTAAGTTTAGTGATCCTTCAAATCCTGGTTCCCTGGTGAGCACAAAGGATTCTGATGTGCTGGGCTCTGACAGCCACAGCATAGGGCATAAAAAATGTGACGACTTCAGGAGTACTTGGGCTACTTGGAGTCAGGAAAGTCACTGAGAAGAAAATTTTTGTCTCTTGTCTTTTTGTCTTTTGCACTTTCCAGCGTCAGTTTAATCCTGTTCTTAAAAGTTGTAGTCAGGCAAAAGTCCCTACAGGAAAACAGGATGGCACTGAAATACCCTAAGTCAAAGCTGGGCCTACGCAGAAACAAGTGGTATCAGTTTAGAAGGTAGCCAATTTCACTGCTACAATCTTGCTATTTAAAACACAGAGTTTCTGTGCACCTTGAAATAACACACAAAGATTTTTCTAGCACTATTAGGGGATTCAGCTGCCAGGACCTTATAAGTAAATGGAAATTTAAACTCAAAGCATTGTGTCATGTAAGAAGGCTGCAGCATCTGATGTTTAACAAAGAAAAGGAAAGTAGCATTTTTTCTGATATACTTTTATCAACTTTTTCCAGAATAAGAAGCTCACTCACATTGTCTGTGTCCTAAAGTCACTTTTTGAGTGACTCAGCCATTGCTGCCTCTAGCATGCTGTTTCCATGGGTATCATAAACATGAACGGCCTACAGCCAAACACTTTTGAGATATATTAAATAAGCTACATGCCCAAATGCTATTGGGTTTGTTTTCACATAGACACAGACTACATTTGTGAACTATTCTGATTCTATTTAAATCTGTGAAAAACTTAAATGTCTCTTGAGGTACCCTTTTACCTTTTCAAGTACATCTTTTGATTCCCTAATGTGCCTGCTTAAAAATGGATCTTTATCTGCATATGGAAGTACATATTTTATGGGCAGTAGGCTACTGCTGCTGTATCTGCACATCTATGGGTGTGTGCACCTGTCTATTTGACTGCTAGCAATGCAGAGATGGTCCTGTGTCAGGGCCTGCTTGACACTCAAACAAGAAAAGGGGTATATTCAAATCTGGTATTTGTTGCAGAGATAGCAGGGTGTTTGTAATTCCACACAACCCCCTTATACTGGGAAACTTGTAAAATCTCACTAGCAGTCCTGGAAAGGATTTGCATAGCTCTAATAGAAATGCTCAACTAAGATAGATGGGTCTGAGAGAGTCACATGGCCTTCCTGAGCATAAGTTATGTTACTAAATCAGCATATTGATTTGGGAACACAGCGTCCTGGAATTCTGAAAATGTCAGGCACAGTCTCAGTGCTTCACTTCTTTAAAATCAAATCAATTTAGCCAGCTTACTCTGGGGAAGAAATTATGATGTCAGATACATGCAAAAAGCAGGGTGTCAGGCACTCCAAGTCCCACTGCCTCTGTTTTGAAAGGAAATACTCAAAAGGAAATATCTGGGTTGTCACCTAGTTCTTCCTTGGTGGAAAGAAACCACCACCACAGGTAATGTGGATCTCTGCTTATGTGAATGCAAGTGTCACATCTCCCCATGGGTCTTTGGAGAGTCCCAAGGTGGACACAACCAATGAGGTTAAGAGGTAAAATTATATGATTACCTGTGATGGTACTAATCCATCTACCTTACCATGGGGTACATTTGTGATTAACGGCCATTTTCCTCCTACCTGACTCGACAAAACATACAAGCATAATTAGATGTAAGGAAAAAGAGCAACTGGGAAGTTTCAGAAAACAAAACTGATTTGTGTTCTTGACTAGAAGACTAGAAGACATCCTGTTCTGACCCCACAAGAAATCATGCTGGGCTTTGATTCCTACACCACAGGGACCAGGTGCAGGATGGGCGTCCCAGTGAGATACAAACTCCAACCCTGCCCTGCCATACACAAAGAGTGGAAGTGGAGCAGCTCTGCTGGTAGTCAGCCCTGCAGAGCATGTGTTAGCTTCCTGGCAAAAGAGATGGCACCACAACACAGGCCTGATGCAAACCACTTTACTCCAACTTTCCACAGCTCCTTGTGCAGACTCCCTGAACTACAGGCTTGACTTGGTCAATACTATTGCAAACATCTGCTTCCAGGCTTTGCTGTCCTGGAGCTGAATACCCCTTTTTTATGTTGAAAAGCTCAATAAAACTAGAGATGATTTAGGTGTCACTTGAGAGATCTGAGTGTCACCAAGACAGAGCCAAATATATCAAGATGCTGCAGCCAGAGAAAGAGACAGCAGGACCTTGTCTGACCTGTACACTTTGAGAATGAGGTGGGCAGGCTGTTATCTACTGCAAGTGAAAAGTGCACAGCCACAACTTCCTGACATTGTGCGCTAGCAAAAGAGGGGGAAAAAAAGATCTTGAATATGTTAACAAGACAACTACAGTTTCTTCACTAGATTTGAGCAGAGAAAATCTGTACAGACAGCCTGGCAGCCACCCTGCCCTTCTTCTCTAAGGCAATGATGAAATATAACCACGCAAATTTTCTTGCTAGTATAAACTGGAGGATTCATATTATTCATATTTGAAATAGGATTATGCAAAGGAGAGATGGATTGCAAGTTGTTTGATGGGCAAGTGGGAAAAGCAGTTCTCAGTCCTAGCAGGCCAAAAACTCCTTCAAAATAATATAACAAAAGGTGATGATGTTTTCTCTGGAAAACATTATACATGGCAAAAATATATTTAGCATTTACAGAAACTGAGAAAAGGGGAATACAGGTCCTAGGAACCTATTAGGTTCAGTGAAGAGAGTGGATAGCAGCCAATAATCAACAGTGTACATGCAGCACAAATACCTGTGTCCACTACAGTTAATACAAACAACTCCCTCATACCTCAGCCATTGCTTTCCATTTGATCTTTTTGCCCCTCAGAACCTCCCCTTGGCTTTGATAAATATAGATAAGTCTTCTTGTGCATGAATAATCAAAGTAACATTGATTGTTGGGTCATCTTTCTGTTTCCCATTTTTCATGGCAGTGGGACTGGTACATGACATCAGCCAGGACCCTGATATTCATGTCCTCTCTGTCTCCGCAGGAGTAACAACCCATATACCATCACCTCTGCTGCGCTTTGTGATGTTTCTCCCTGTCATGGCAACTAAGCCCCATGCAGCCAGTTGCTGCCTCCCCACTGGTGGGAATGGGGAAAGAGAATCAAAATATAAAAGGGAGAAAATTCATGGAGTATTCACCCATTTATAGAATCCTTTGTGTTGGAAGGAACCCTAAGTATCACTTAGTTCCTTGCCATGGGCAAGGACACCTTCCACTAGACTAGGCTGCTCAAAGCCCCATCCAACCTGGCTTTGAACATGCAGCACAAATGCAAAGAAGAGCTGGACTGTAGGTTTTTTGATGGTCAGGTGTGAAAAGCCATTCTAGGTCTCAGCAGACCAAAATCTCCTTCAAAAGAATATACCAAAAGCTGATGATGTTTAATAGCCAAAGCAAAAGCTGTGTGCCAGAAAGCAAAACAAGGAATTCATTAATCCATTCCATTGTGCAGGCAGGCGTTCGGCCACCCCAGGAGAGCAGGGCTCCTTCACACATGGCAGGTATTGGGGAAGACAAACATCATCACTCCAAATGACCCCATGTTCCTCCTTCTTCCCACAGCTCTGTATGCTGACCATGATGACACCCTTTGGTGTGGGATATCCCTTGGGTCAGTCGGGGTCAGCTATCCTGGCTGTGTCCCTTCCTAACTCCTTGTGCATCCTCAGCTTCCTTGCTGGTGGGGTAGGTTGAGGCACAGAAAAGGCCTTGAGACTCTATGTAAGCACTGCTCAGCAGTTACAAAAACATGCCTGTTTTTATCAACACACTAAATATTCTCACACTAAATCCAAAACACAGCACTACAACAGCTACTAAGAAGAAATTTAGGTCTATCCCAGCCAAAACCAGGACATTCCACATCTTCCCTCAGCAAAGGGGAAGGCATTCCTCAGAAGAGGCTTCTCTCAGGAATGTTCTCCGTTCTGGCTGCTCAGACACACAAAGATGTTAAAAAATATCATTAAATCAAAGCTAATCAGATGGCTCCCTTTTTGTCTCAAGACACTGTTCAGATTTCTTCATTTAAAACCCTTCATAGATTCAGCTCAATCTGCTTCACAACTCTTTCTTTTCTAATTCCTCTACTTATCTAATATCACATTTTCTTTGTCATTTCCCATGCCCTTCTGACGACAGCCCTCGTATAAGTTTTCACCTCATCTCACCATTGATTTTCAAGCCCTGTCTGAGGATGCACTCCTTTTCTCCTCTGTGTCTTAATTTCTCTCCTGGAAAAGCAAGATCTATTTCAGCTCTGCTGCCTCTATGAAGACAGGGAACAACGTGAACATGCTAGAGTCACACTTGTGTCCCAGCCAACGAGGGCATTGCTTAGAGGATAAATTGAGATGCCACAATACACTTGTTCTCCTCTGAAGTTTTATATACTCCTCGGGTGGTCTTGTGCTGGACCCTCCACACAAGCTCTGATTTTACAGATTGCAGGTAGGTGGCTTTTGATGCTACATTGCTTAGATCTCATGTTAAATATGATAAATCATTCCTGTTCCTTAGTTCTGATTATTTTCCCTCCTATATTGCATGAAATAAGCTGGAATTACTATAAAATACAAAATCCGCAGGACTGTATTTAGTATTTCTTACTTTTCATGTCCTTCCCCCACCCACATTCGCACACTGAACCTTCTTTGCAGGCAGTCATGGATTTCTATCATCTGAGGATCAGAGCAATGTGCATCCATCAAGAAGGGTAAAATATTCACAGGAAGAGACTACAAGATGAGGAAGAGGTCCAGAATGCATAATATGTGTCAGAGGAACAGATGTACACAGAAAATAAAAGTTCTGCAAACTGCAATAAAAATTTCATCCGTGACAAGAACTGTGCATTTTTCCATGGCTGTCATAGATTTTGTGCAACCAGTGAAATCTAGCCATTTTCAGAAATCCCATGAAATTTACCTTTTCACCTGAATCCACCACACGAAATCAGAATTTTTCCATAAGAACACTCATAAAATTGACACATTTTCTTAGAACACTCCATGAATTTATATAGAATATTTCAGTTTCTTTTAGCCTAGTCTCTCATTGCACCTCTTAAAATTACAACCTTAGCTACTGAATTTTTACATTTTTTCCTTTCAGAAAAATAGATTATGCCAAAATATAATAGGCATGAAAATACTCTCCTATAGGAAGGAAACCGGAAGCCCTCATAAATGTATTATAATTAGCACTGAAAGTTTTAATTTATATACAGTGAATTCTTACCGGCTCAAGAGCAACCTCAACTGAACATTCCTTTTTTGACTATGGAAAAATTGACATTACAGAAACTGTTATGTACAAAAATGTACTGAAATTTCTAACTGAAGTAGGGTGGTCCCTACTTTACTTTTTTTTTTTTTTAGAGAAGCATATAGAGGATGAAGTGACCATTCTGGTACTGCTGCAAGAAGAAACTGCAGTATTCTGACCAACAACAGTGAAGAACTGCAAATGAGGAAGTGCCACCACAAACAAGAAACTCCAGGAGGTAAATACAATGTGGTCAATTTATTCTCTAAACACACTATATATTTGCTTAAATAAATTCTCAGATCTAACAAAGAGGAGCATATGCTGTGGCATAAGTGTTCATTAAGCTCCCAGAGTGACAGCTGAGCCATTTGTTCTGGTTGAAACCAAGTCAATACAACAGCTCAAACCCTCCTGAACACAAGTTGGTCAGCAAGGATCCCAAATCACAGTCCACCTCAAGTCCCATTGTTCCAGTTAGCTCCACTCACTCTTCAGCAAGATTACCATCCAAGAAGGAACCAAAAATCAGGGTTCTTTCCACAGTCTACAATTAAGCCTTGATCCAAAAGCAACACAATCATTGATACCAGCAGGATCTAAACTCAAGAGATTTCATGCAAGGCAAAATAAACAGTTTAGGAGAATTGATAGTGCTGATGAGAAACTTCTACAAGACACAGATGCCAATGAAGACAAGGAACAGAAGATGTAGTAGCAGGAAGATAATGGCCTAAAAATAGCAAATGAATATGCCCTTAAATAAACCAGAGATCTTCAAATTGATTTGGCGCAATGTATTTCAACTCAGGAGTCTTACATGGCCACTTTAAGAGCACTCTGAATCACTGGACAGTCACCTCTGGGAATGCAAGAATAGAAGATGAGGTAGTAAAAGACTGGGGAAAAGTAAACAGAATATCCAGCTCTGCAAAGCATGGGAAGCAGAACTAAGGAGTTATAAGCCAGCCAATTTGTCTTCAATCCTCAGAAAAACACCGGAACAAGTATTCAAACTACTTATAAGTGGCTAGAAGATAACATGGAAATGAATAGCAGCTAGTATGTATTTCTAGAGCATAAATCCTGTCAAATCAATGTAATTTCCTTCTGCCATATGGGAAGAATCCTTGTGGCAGAAGCAGAGCAGGAGACGTCACGTTTCCTGATTTAGTAAAGCTTGAGGTGTTGTCTCAAATGTCACTCTCACACACACTAACAAAACATGGTCTGAACAAAATTGCAAGACAGGTACGAAAGTGGTTGGGTGTAATGTATAGAGAAAGCTGTAATTTGCCCATAGTCAAAGCCATCTCTGGGTACAGGAGGATTAAAAAACTCTGCTGTGGATATGATTGTGTTTTAGTACTTCCATAAATCATCTGGCCATGACACAGCACACTGTGCTTGTAGTCTATACAAATGTCATGCACAGGACAACTACAAGTGCAGAAGCTCAGAGATTGAAAAGATGTTGAGGAATAACCACGGTGTCACGAAAAGTGGTAACACTTAATGGGGGATGGGAAGGAAGAGTCTGCAAGGCAGAGATGGTCTAATTGGAGAGCTCCAGAAGAAAAGCAGTGGAAGTGACCAGAGGTTCAGAAGATGTGTCCAGGTGAAAAGATTTGAAAATTCTAGAGTCTTCAGAGAATTTTTGGGAAGGCAATTTTAGGACTTTGTGCAAGAGTTTGTCACACACAGGGTTCTTGCATGTTACAAAGTTTGATGAATAACAGCTTTAATTTCCAGTAAGACAGATGCAGATCAGACATTAGAGAAAAACATTTATAAAAACAAAGATAGTGAAGTACTGGGATGGAGCCTGGGAAAACTATGAAATCTGGAATCTCTATCACCAGATGTTTTTAAGAACAGCCTGGAAAAAAAACATCAATTCTTTAAGGAATGACACAAATATAACCAGTTCTGCAGAAGGGAGACTTCCGAGGCCCCTTCCAGCCCTACTTTTCTAAATGTCAAATGTCCTCCTATGTTTTAAAGCCTCAAACCACCAGAGTATATAAACACACAAGTAATCCCATTGACTTCAAAGCAAGTACACACGGGATTTAAGGAAAAAAAAAAAAAAAAAATATATATATATATATATATATATGCATTACTTGCCAGATCAGTGTAGCGAAAGGAAGTATCTTGCAAAAGTGACTGCATTTGTTTAAACTGCCCTAGATATATATCAGCATTATATTTAAAATGTGGTTTCCTGGATTTCACAGACTGTCTATAAAAGAACACCATGGATTTGTGCTACAGCCTTTTAAACAATTGTTCATTAGCATGAACCTTGTAAAACAGTGTCTATATTCATTGAAGATGGCTGGTGGTGAAAGAAGAAAAGGAAAGAAACAGGCGTAAAAGGTCCAAAAGGGAAATAACATGTTGAGAATGACAGTATTTTCTGCTCATAACAGCACCTTTTTTTTGTTTGTTTGGTTTTTTTTGGGGTTTTTTTGTAAGCCAGGTTGCATACAGACAGTTTCAATATGTAGTATCTATAATGTTGAGGACACCAGATTATAAACATGTACAGAATAGAGAAAAGCTTCTTCAACTGTCTCTCACACCTCCTTCCATATGTTATCACCAAATGTTTTATTGTATGCCAATTTTCAGCAGACATCATTGGAAACAATATTTACTTCGCACAAAATTCAGTAAGATCTACTGTAAATTATCAACCATCTTCCCTCTCTGTGTCTACCATATTTATATCTTTTTTTTAGGGGGGAGGATGGTGTCCAACAACATCAAGTGCCATTTCACCACAGAGGATAAGTGTGGTTCAATGCTACTTTTCATTTGACCATTGCATTGGAGTTGAGATTGGCACATAGATTCCAGAAGACTGAAAGATACTTGGGCATGCCTTAAGAACTGGTTGGGCAGGAAAAACACTCAGGAGACTGAGCCTTAGCCTTGCTCTTGCTGCATATTACGTGCTAACCATTTATTTTGCCCTTGATTTACACGATAAATCTTTCTATAAAGATAAGATGCACATATTAGATGCACCTACAATTATACATACCTCTGTCTTTCTCAGAGCTGTCAAGAAACTAGAAAATGGAAAAAGGGAAGCATAACCCCCATTATTAAAAAGGAAAGAAGGACCTAGGGAACTACAGGCTGGTCAGTTTCACAACTGTGTCCAGCACATCATGGAGCAGATCCTTCTGGAAACTATGCTAAGGCACATGGAAAATACGGAGGTGATTAGTGACAACCAACATGGCTTCACTGAGGGCAAATCATGGCTGACAAATTTGGTGTCCTTCTATAATAGGGTTACAGCATTGGTAGATGACAGAAGAGGGACTTACATCATCTACCTCAGCTTGAACAAAACTTGGTGCTGTCCTGCTCAACATCCTTGTCTCTAAATTGCAAAGACATGGATTTGATGGATGGACCACTCGATGGATAAGGAGCTGGAGATAGTCACACTCAAAGATTTGTGGTCAATGATTTGATGTCCAAGTGGAGAGTAGTGATGAGTGGTGTTCCTCAGGGGTTGGTATTGGGAGCAGTGCTGTTTGGAATCACTGGGAAGGGATGCCATCCAGAGGGACCTGGACAGGCTTTAGAGGTGGCCTGTGCAGTCCTGATGAAATTCAACAAGGCCAAGTGCCATGTCCTGCACCAGGGTCAGTGCAACACCCACTGTCAATACAGGCTGGGTGGAGAATGGATTGAGAGCAGCACTGAGGAGAAAGGCTTGAGGATGTTGGTTGATGCGAAGTTCAACATGAACCATCAATGTGCACTTGCAGCCCAGAAAGCCAACTACATCCTGGGCTGTGTGGGTCTCAGATTCAGTCAAAGAAAGAAATTGAGAGTTTCTATCCAGCCAAAAGCCTGGGAAAGAGCTGGAAAAGAATGTAAATAATTCTTTATCTCTCTTTCCCAGGCTTTTGCCTGGCTAGAAACTCTCAATTTCTTTCTTTGACTGAATCTGAGACCCACAGGGCTGCATCAAAAGCAGTGCAGCCATCAAGGCAAGGGAGGGAGTCCTGCCCTTCTACTCTCATGAGACCCCACCTGGAATACTACATCCAGCTCTGGAGCTCCCAGCCATGTAGGGATAGGACAAGGGGGAATGGTCTCAAACTGATGGAGGGCAGGTTTAGAGTAGATATTAGGAAGAAATTCTTCACTATGAGGGTGGTGAGGCACTAGAACAGGTTGCCCAGAGAAGCTGTGGATATATCATCCCTGGAAGTGTTCAAGGCCAGTTTGGATGGGTCTTTGAGTAACCTGGTCTAGTTGAAGGTGTCCCTGTCCGTGGTGGGGGGTTGGAATAAGATGGTGTTTAAGGTCCCTTCCAACCCAAGCCATTCTATGAATCTATGAAATGACATTCTCTAGCAATAACACAACCCTTCCTAAACAAACACCTGATTAAAGAAATTCTCTGACTTCCAGAGCCATATGCATACCAGCTCTCTTGCATGGGGAGAAAAGTGGGTAAATAGATGTTCAGAGTATGGGATCCTATAAATATGTACTGCCTCCTTCAGCAGACTGAACTCTTTGAGTACAATTAGAACCAAAACCACCAACACGCTGCTCCAGATTAGGAAAGATACCACACAGCCAAAAGTCATATCAGCTACAACTGTGAAAGGAAAACATAAAATCTGGAACTGTATCTGGAAACAGGCAGGAAGCCACCAGGGCTGCCAAGCTATTGCTCTCATGTGTAGAGAAAGTCTTGTAAAACCAGAAAAACCAATACATTTCTGAATTTTTTTTTAGGTACAGGTCAAGACAAGTTTCTCATGAAACAATGAATTCCCACAAATATGGGAAAAATCTTCACTGCAAAGAACAAGCTAATCCAAACACAAATGGAGAGCAAATTAAATGGGATATGGAGAAAAATCCCTGCCTGCATTAAGCTCTGGCACATAAACCACCAGTTCCTTCCAACTGGTCTACCAGCAATTTTGACTTTGCTTCCTAATTCTCAGTAGGGAAAAATATCAATCAAACAAAAAATCCACCTCCTCAAAATGCCGAAACAAGGTTCAACACTTTTTTGTCAGGTTTATCTGAAAATATTGCCTGTGAAACATGCAGCACCACGCAGAAAACCTTCTGCCACTCATATCCCCCCTTGAAAATATCTAACAAATGCTTAAAGCAATTGCCTGCCTTGTGCTCATGCCCTGACATAAGAATTTTTTGTTTGCTTCTAGAAATAACTTAAGGGTTTGCTATCCATTTTGGAGCAATGTATTTTTAACATATTTTATTATTATGACTTATAGTCAAGATGTGAAAACGGAACAGCTCACAGAACTATCATTTTAATCCACTGATACTTCATGTTTCACACAGCTAATACAATCCTTTGACCTACCAATCCAAATAGCATTTAAAAGCTTGAATGGCAAGGCGCTGTCTACTCAGGGCTGCTGATACAGAAAGTCCCTGTATAAATCACAATATTACAGAAGTCACGAAAACTGTGAATTTTGGTGTCAGCTGTGAAAATATTCCATCTGGTTTCTGTCTTGTAGAAAAATGTTTAAAATCTGTCTAAGTACAGGAAGTTTATTTTTGCTTCATCAGTGCAGCAGAAGTAAGCAGTGTAAGACTCGTGAATGGTGCCTCAGAGTTCTGATATTGCTCCAGGTGCTTGCGAGGTTTCCAAAACAACATTTTGGGTTTCATTCAGACATCTAATTGCACTACTATTTAACTTCACACTCTTAATCCAGACTGAGCAACTCACTGAGTGCTTTTCTAATAGTTACACTTGAAAACATAACAAAAACAGTAATGGGCTCCATAACATTAAGGAGCTAAAGCTGAATTCGACAGCATATTCTGGGCAGAGGGCTGGTGTTGTGAATACATCTGTGTCAATATGCATTTGCTTTCCTTATATGTTGGATCCGTGTTAGTAATAAGCCACTAGTCAAAAGCCAATCAATTCACCTGAACACCTATTTGCAGATTCTGGAGTTCACGCAGCCAGTTTCAGAAGGCTGGCTCTTTTTATGTAGCCCTTGACAGGGACTGATTTTATACTTTCACTTTATTTCTCTTTTTCATTTAGGTCATTCATCTAGTTAATGGAAACTCTATAGAAAAATTATGATAAAAAATTACACAAGAGATGGATTACTTTTTAAATGCCCATCACTACTATTACCCCATCCCAGCCAATGTGACATTCAGCAAAGAGTCCAATATTAATTTTATTTATACTCTGTCACCTTCCTGAGATTCCAGACAACTGGGATCTCTATGCAGTATTAGTTAGACCTAGTATAAAAATAAGAGCACTAAGCCAACATAAGAAGGAAAAAGAAACAGTGGTGCAAGAGAATTTAAAGATTTCCAAGGACTAGGCTTTTCAAAGGTATCTAGAATAAATTCAGAGCTGTTTTCAAAGGAGAAGAAAAAAAGACCAGCACCCCCAAGGACCTGGTCTTCTTTTGTTTTCCCTTCACCAAAAGTCTCCTTTCCTCTAGCACCTCAGCAAAGGCTTTAAGCATGTGCTCAGGTGCAGGGGACATTTCATAACTCAAGGGCGTGGGGTTTGGATGGAAGAGCTTGCTAGCACCTTCTAGGGCAAACACCGATCAGGGGACTGTCTTGGTTCAAAAGGAACATTTGAGTGATTTGATAATTTAATGAAAAAATGAATGACCTAGGTAAGCCTTGCCAGTCCTAGGCTCCTGCATGACCACAAGACCTTTAAAACAAAGTATAAACTCCTTCCCCTTCAATCTGCAATACCTCCCACAGGAAAAGCTCACTGTCACACACATTTTAATCCATGGGTGGAGGTGCTGCTCTTTCAGCTTGTTACAGCAGATAACTCTCCTGTTTCCAATCCTCCATTATGTGCCTGTCTTTCCCCACACCTCCACCCACGCTAGAAGGCTCTTTGTTCTCCAGGGGATTGTTTTTGCAGAGGGTAAAGAGTGACTGGAATAGGCAGGAGACACCTACCACAGCTGCTTTTACTTCCCGGGTGATTCCCAGTATTTTGTTTTCCCACTGCACTTTGTGTGCAGGGGGAACAAGGGTAAAGAGGTCTTTAAAAGATAGTAGGGAACTGCTGTGGTGGTTTCAAGATGGAGCATGCAATTGCTATTTCTGATTGTGTTAACCCAGGCGTAATTATGTAATTATCCACAAAAATTTAGTCAGAGTTTTGCATATCTAAATCATTAACTTTAACAATTGACAGACTGCTTTGATTAGTATTTTCACAGACTAGCATAGCATACATTTGTCAGCTTTCCTATGATTAGTTGTAATTTGGAATTTGTTTATGCAAAATGTTTTTATTGCTCGTTTGGGGGGGAGGGAAAAAAAAGGAGGGCAGAAAAGACATGTTTATCCTGTCAGGAGATCCTACAGAACTTACTAGGGATGCTGCAAATGTATTTTTGCTGTGCTTTAATGTCATTTATTTGGTGAACTGATACAGTAAACGTTGGCTTGTACTTGTTAAAGAGAACAAGAACTCTGGGTGAGCACCTTTTGCCACACAAATTTTTTTAATCAAAGTTTAAGTAAATTAATTCAGAGGCACCTAGCACTTTATGCAATGCCATATTTAAAGTCTATTGCTTCCCAAAAACAATACTGGTGCATCATGCAATCAGTGTGAACACTTTAAAATGCTGCTTGTGTCAAATACTGTAATGCCAGCTCAGCCTTTTCATCCAGCATTGTAATCGATATCATAATTTAAGATGGAGTTTGTTAAGCTAAGCAATAATTAATGATTCCATCCTGCACCTGCTGGTGGATCAGTTTCTGCGTTAAGCTCTCCAAAAGAGAAATCCAAAAGCAATAGGGTTTATCCTTCAGAAAGCAGACCCACTGTAGCAGAATTGTGTTGACATGAGGAACCACAATGACTTTGAAGTACTGTGGTGTGGAGTCTGGTCATTCTTAAGTTACCCAACAGAGGTGAAGTGCCAGAAAAGTTTTCACTTTCTTACTCTGATTCCCAAGCAAAGGCCACCTGTGACAAAATGCATCTTTAAACAATGCATACACTTCCTCCAGACATTTAGACTGAATTAGTTGCCACCATTTTTCAGTGGCTGGTGGGCACAGCTTTTTTCTCTGGCTGGCAGGGAGTTCAGGTAAGAGCACAATTCTTGCCTTGCACCACCATGAGGACTTCCATATCCTGAAGCACTAATAGTCATTGTGTTATTGTCTTCATGCAAAACATTTTAAAAATAGAGTAAACTCACTGCTTTTTGTGAAAATTCTCCTATCCAGCAGCCTCTACCTGAATCAACATTCACATGATTTCTCGGAGAGATAAGGAAAGCATGTTTTGACTTCATAACCAATGACAGATTATGATTCACAACTTCATCTGCCCAATGATAGCTGTGGTTTGGTAATTACAGTTAAAACTTACACACTTTCCACAAGATCCTCAGAGACTACTGTGATGGACACAGCATAAATCCCAGCTTTGCAGATCCCACATATGTCTAATAACCTCACCTAGTGAGGCTTCAGTTTCCTTCATCAGAAGGGGAGGTTTGCTTCAGAGACTCATGAACAATTAATGTGAAAGATATGTCAGATGGATATTTTTTTTAATTCCTAAATAATTCCACAGATAGCTAGATGATAGATAGACAGACAGATAGATAGATAGATATAGCATGCTCTCATTAGTGGATTATCGGAGCCTCATCATTCAACATTCTCTGCTCAGGTACCCGATGCCCAGTTTTAAGATCTCACTTCCTAGGTAAAGCTGACTGCTGGCATATTCACTGCATCAGCTCTCAAACAGCTGGCTCACTGTTTGGATTTCATGGGGAGCAGCCCTGTCTGTCTTTGTAGGAATTTTGGCTGTATGACTGAGTACATGAAAATCAGGGAAGCCAGAAGAAAAGAATGATCTGTTACCTGAGTTTTTTCTCACCATTTGAAATCCATTGAAAGAGAGGCATCTTTGTAGCACAAGCTGTTGGCAACTCCACTCTCCAGAGCGTGTCATCAGTCCCAATCTTGCAGTCCTTTATTCTTTTAATTGTAATTGGTAGCTCCTGCCTAGAAACCAGTTGGGAATTGAATTGCCTGTGTGTTCCCCTGCTCCAGAGCAATTGCCTGTATATTCCATGTGCCTCCAAGCAGTTCCCAGCCTGCTCCTCATTCTTCCTAGTAAATGCCAGTAATCTGTGCACTGGTGTGTAAAACTTACGGTAATTGATTACTCAGGAAGGAGCACAGCACAAATTGTGGGTATATGTTTCTATTTCCACTTTACCTTAGGATATGCACTCTGTCCCAACTTTTGGCCTCAGCATCATGAGAACAGCTCATCTGGGGGTCAGGGAGGAGAATAATCTTTAGAGGACATGGATTTGCACAATCTTATGGATGGCCCCAAGGAATCTCCCATAATTCTTGTATCAGCTCTTTCTACATATCACCTGTCCATCCTGCTAATGCTGACATTAAGACAGCTTTGCACCACTATCATCCTCACAGCAGGATTAACATCTTGCAGAGGGTTTGCTGCTGCAGGGTCACTGTTTCCCCATGAAGCTGAACAGGTCTCAGGCTCTGCGAGGAAGGGAACACTGCAGCACTACTGCCCTGCCATCTTCTCCCCTTGAGCTAGGTAAAGACAGGAGTAGGCTAGGCTGGGTGGCAGGGATGAATAGAAGCCATTAATTAAATAGCTCGTCTGTCCCTTTTAGAGCCACTTGTTTATGGACCTTATTTCAAGATGAGTGGTTTCTTCTGCATTAAGTAGGATAAGTTAGTGCAAGAGAGACGCAAGTATAGCAGATTTGACTCTTCTATGTGTTCTTGCTACCAGCACAACTTCCAAGCAAATGAAAAAAGGATAGCAGTGACTCACTTCCTCCAGGATTAGACCAGGAGTGAAGAAAATGCTGCTCTCCAAATCACCAATCTGTGCAGAGCTTCTGTCAAAGCTCCCATTCCCCATCACTCTGGGTCTAGCCTACAGGCCAGGCAAGCCATGCAGAATCAAAAGGATATCTCCAGGGTTTGATTATCAGTAGCTGCAGTTTTTCACAAAATTGAAACTGAAATTAGACTACATTAAGAGAGTTCAGAGACTGACCACCACATAGGAGTCTCTGTGTATCAGAAACTTTTGCAGGCTAAATCAGAAAAGTTACCCAGAGCTCTTCAGTCTTTTATCTTGGTTGAGGAGGTACTTTTGTCTTCTCCTCACTTCTTAATATCCTTCTCTTAATTTTCCTGTGACTACTCCAGCTCATCCATTCAGTGGACAAGGAAAGAGCTACAGATGTCATCCATCTGGAACTCCACGAGGCCTTTGATAGTCCCCCACAATATCCTCCTCTCTAAATTGGAGACATACAGATTTGATGGATGGACTATTCTATGGATAAGGAATGAGCTGAAGGGTCACACTCAAAGAGTTGCAGTAAACGATTTGGTGTCTGAATGGAGACTGGTGAAAAGTTGTGTCCCTCAGGGATCTGTACAGGGACCAGTACTATTTAATACCTCCAGCAACGACACACAAAAAGAGACTGAATGCACCCTCAGCAAATTTGCATGTGACACCCAAGCTATGTGGTGCAGCTGAAACACCTGAGGGATGGCATGCCACCCAGAGGGACCTGGACAAGCTTGAGAAATGGGCCCATAGGAATCTCATACAGTTTAATGAGGCCTAGTGTAGCAGGTGAGTACAGGAAAGACACACCCCTGATGTTGTGGGTCTGGAGTAGGGCCAGAAAAATGATCAGAGGGCTGGAGCACCTCCCCTGTGAATACATGCTGAGTGACTTGGGGCTGTTCAGCTTGGAAAAGAAAAGGCTCTGGGGAGACCTTCCAGAAGGCTTAGAGTGCATGAAGGGGTCTTATAAGAAACGTGGGGACAGAATTTTTAATACAGCCTGTAGTAATAGGAACAAGGGGAATGGGTTTAAACCAAAAAAGGGTAGATTCAGACTAGACATATTAGAAGAAATTTTTTACTGTGAGGGTGGTGAAACATTGGACTTCTCTGGTTGCCCAGAGAAGCTGTAGATCCCTCATCCATGGAAACAAAGGTCAGATTAGACAGGGCTCTGAGCAACTTCATACAGTTGAAGATGCACCTACTTACTATAGGGGGGTTGATCCATATGGCCTTCAAAGATCCCTTCCAATCCAAACCATTCTGTGATTCACTTTTCTCACCTCTAATTCAGTTGCCTCCTGACCTATCCTAGGTTGCATGACATTAGCCTCCCCATAATACAACCATTTTTTTGTTGTGATGATAAGCCAGCCACAGACTGCCTTACCTTATTCAGTTTAGGAACTGCCAATTAGAAATCCTCTTCCACCCTTCTGACATTCAGAGCTTTCCTATTTTAGTGTACTCGGAAGGCCTCAGAAGCACCAGTTCTCTGCAGAGTTCTTCTCCCTGAAATGTGAGCTCCTAACACTGTTGGTCATATTTTCCTTTATCAAGCAGGTCCAAAGGGCTATATTTAAACAAAAGTACTGTCATAAGAGATATCCTACTTAGACAGTAAATCTCAACTCTTAATGTAATCTGAAGCTTCTACAGCCATTCATTAACTGTTATTTCCAGTACAAGTGCAAATGCTTTCCCTTGAAATAGTTTGTCTGTGGGCTTGGTTTAGGTTCAATAGTGTATAAAGATGGTAATTCTTCACTCTGTATTGAATTACACAGTAGTTCCTTGAATAGGTTGGCATGGGTTGTGTGAATTACCGCTACTTCACCTCCCAGACTCCTTCCTTTTACAGAGTGGGGAGCTATTTCACCCTGCTTTGCAGAGCTTGCTACCTCTAGGCATTCATCAGGATGAGGCTCCTTTCATTTCCTGCTGCTTCACCCCCTTTGCTCACAGAAGAGCATCTGGAATTTTTCTAGGTCTGCTGCTGTAATGTTCCTGCTGCTCCTCCCTGTGACATGAGTACAAGGCTTGCTGAGAAGAGATGGTACAAAAACAGACTTACTTTCTTTCACCCATCTGCCTACCCAAGTAAAGACTAAGACTGATTTTTCTGTTAAGCTTAATTTCAGAGTGACGAGGACAGCCCCTGCAATAAATTACAAGCTTCCTCTTAATTTTTGTGTGGTGTACTGAACACTGAACTAATTCAAATTTAGTATCCTCTTTTTAGCCATCCTTTTTAAAGGAAAACAACATATTTATCAGCTTATTACTCCCATTTCTTTCTTCCTGATCCCCAAGTTCCCGCTCAAGTACACCACAGCAGAGTTAAAATGTAAATCAAGGCACCTTCACAAGAGGTCTTGAGGAGGACTGTATGGTTCAAAACATAATTCTGGCAGTATTGTTGTTCAGTAGCCATCCAGCTACTTCCCATCAGTGGGAGTGCTTAGATGTATCTCAAGGACAATCTGATCTCTGAAACAGGCATACTGCCCATTTCTGTGTGAAACATACACTGCATCCTATGAGCAAAGATGGCAGACTAATCTTTGAACCACAGGCATCTCATACCTGGAGCTTCCAAACAGTGAGGGGATTAACTTGGCATTGCCAGCCAAGGTGCCCTTAAATGAAGGAACACTGGACTTTGAAACCTTTCTAACCTTTCTCCTAAGAGCCACAGCTGAATCTCCCAGCTTCTAATACACTGACAGAATTGTCTACTCTTTTCTCTTTCAGACATTTAGAAGGAAGTGTGTTTTCTCTTCCGTGAAATTTGGGAAAGGAGGGATATGTCTCTTCTTGCCAGCAGAAAAAGCGAGGACTGTCAAGACACCTAAATCTGATCATCTTCAAGTGCACTAGCAGGGCAAGGTTTTGTTGGGTGGCTGCAGTATAAAAACCACGTCAAAAGGAGCCATTTAAACCCATGTAAATCATGTTCACTGACGTATAACCGCATCCATCACTCCTAAGTGATATGCCAATCCAAAAAGTGGGGCACCAGATCCTTCCACCGTGCTCAAAATGAATACTAACTTACCCTCTTTGCCTCTTCAGGGAGTTCTGTGCCTCTCAGTTTAACACAGGTCACGGAACGTGACTCCTCAGTATTAGCAGAGCCCAGCACAGGATGGCGGCAGCAGTGTTTGCAGTGTTGTTCGAACGCTCCTCACTTGACAGTGCCCTTCATTTATAGTTAACGAGGATGTGACAGCCTATTCTCCCGGCGTACCATCCAACCACACGCAAAATTCCGCATGTGCCTCACACTGCAATCCTATTTTTATCAGAATAGACATGTGCACTCAGGCTTTAACCAACAGCTGAGACAGGGTTTTAGCATGAGATTTTCAAACCTGTCTCAGGTATTTAGAAGCACAAATTGCACTGAAAGACTAATTGAACTGTGCTTCTAAATCCCTCAGGTGCTACTGAAAATCTCTCCCTTAATAACTTGGAATCTCCTAAAGAGTAAACCTCATCGAACTTAGATGGGTATGCAGATCCCAGGGTTAAGATTTTGAAAAACGCTCTGTACTGGCTTAACTCCCATTGACTTCAGTGGAAACAAAATTAAGTTGACATTGAGCCTTTTTGAAAATTCCCCTCCAGGTGTGTTTTCTCCCTTTGAATTTGAATAATCTCTTAACTGCTGAGATTGCTTTTTGATGTATCAGTATGAAGAATTTTACACGAGTTTTTCACCTTAATTTTTGGTGAAATGAGACTCAAAAACCTGTAGTGTCACAAAAACTTTATCTGCTAAACCTACAGAAGGAACTATGTTTATTTTCTGTATGTGATTTGCTATTATTATTATTATTATTATTATTATTATTATTATTATTATTATTACCTTCAGCAGCAACACAGGAACAGAAACCACAGACTTCATTATAGGAGGTGCTGTGCATGGTCTGTTAAAATATTTGTATGATACACAGGCAAGCTGTCTAACTTACTACTAATAGTTGGACTCCAGAGAAACCAAAGAATCATAATGAATATCCCCAGCAGGTGTAATTATATAGCAGAATTTCAGTTACTATTTCACCTCCTTGCAGACATTATCAGGAAATGGGGATTTCCTTCAACTCCCTGAATGTTTTAGTTTACCTTTTAAATTAGCTCTACTTACAAGAATGTTTTAAGGGCTTTCTTCTGTTAATGTTGATGTGTCCCTCACTACAGTCTCACAGGCTGCACTCTACTCTCTGAGATGCACAAAACATAAACTTTCAAGGGTACAAACTGTATTTGCTTTCAATTTGAATAATACATAACGGCACAAACTTTGCTTCTGCAATGCAGATTTTAACAATATAAATAAAAGGAAATTGACAGTAAGGAGCCCTCTATTTTGCAATAGCATCACTGAGAACAAACTCTCCATGGCCCAGATTCCTTATGAGAAAAAAATAGCTGTGCTAATACCGCTTGCAAGCAGCACAATAACCACTCCTTTGTTCCCACCAAAGATATAACAGCAAAATCCTGTATGAGAAGTCATCTGATATGTCAGCTCATTAAATTAGTCAGAATGGGTGAATGGGGAAGAGGAATATACCATTGTAAATGTATGTTAATTAACAAATGCTATAAGAGAGGCATTTAAATGTATGAAAATGAATATTAATGAGATGAAAACACCTAATTATTGTGCATCTAATGGTATTATCCAGAGCATCCAACAGAAAATGCCTACTTGTCATGCATTAAGGCAACAGTGCAAACCTTCAGACACAAAGATTCAGTGTACATAGAGATCGTATTATGACTTTAATTACAGACCTTACAAAATATCTGCACTGAAACTTGAATTTGGAAGGATTTTTGAAGTTTTATTTATTTTTTTAAGTCAGATTTCACCAATTTCTTAAATCATTATTGCACTTCAGAACTACATGTTTCTTTGTAGTGCTTCTGAAACATTTTTCTGAAGTGCTTCAATGTCTCTGCCTGCACATCTCCATTTTGCAATAATATAATTAGGAATGGTGGGCTGCAAACTGGCCTGCAATAAAGTTCTGAGGAATTTTTCATGAAATTGCATGAAGCCAAAAGCTGTCTAAATATAATTCCTCCCTTTGCAGACAGCTACCAAGGGAGAATCCTAAGTAAAAAATAGTGTGAATTCCTGGAATTAAAGACTGCTTCATAATAAATATGCATTAGGAAGGTGAAATAAAATTATACAGGCCACTTGAATTCTATTATTTCCCAATTACTCAGTGGTTGGCTTTACAACCTCAATGTTCTTTTAATGTAAGTTTTCAATGTGAGGTTTTTTTGGGGGTTTGGGTTTTTTAGAGTAATTGCAGATAGGAAGTCAATTTCTTGATCACAGGTAGGACAGAAGGAGTTTTTCTTTATAAACAAAAGTCTAAAGTGGCAACTATGCACATATTCCCTGTCCAAGATTCTAGTGTGTATGCCAGGAACACATACAGAGAAGGGGATATTTTAATGACTACTCTCTGCATGGTATTTGCAGTCCCAAGAAAACTAATATCATTCACACTTAGAAACAATGAACTCTTAATCCTACCATCAAAGCAATTAATGAAAATAGAGCACATTAACTTAGTATTTGAGTCAGAATTGATTCCTAGAAGATAACACTCTCCTCTCTCAAAACTGAGTTATTAATACATATATAAGTACCAATGTGACAAGCACTTCAAATATACCTTGACATATATATTTACTGTCATTCAAATCCATCATATTTTATATAATATTATATCTTATCCATGCTTCTAATTTTCTTATGAGACTGTCATATGGAACTGTAAGAAAAATGTCCATGAAATGGAGATATATAATTCTGATGGATTTACCTTATTAATTAAGCTTTTTATCATATCAGAGAAAGAAATTAGTTTGTATGACTTACTTTTAATAAATCCATGCTGCCATCTATTTACCACCCATATTGCTGTAGTTGCTTCCAAAGTAATTGCTTTACTAATAACTCCAGCAATGTGCTTGGTACTGAATTCAAATTAAATGCATCTATTTGAAATCACCTGATTGTCTCCTGTTCCCATTGGCAGGTAACTGCTGTTCACCTAAACAAACAGAAAAATTTAAGTAACAGCATCAGTGTATTTTACATTACTGCATGTGTTAAGTTTCTCAGAGGGATTTCCCAGCCTCATACATAGAAACCATCAAAGCATTTTTGCTACCACAATTAGCAGTGGGCAGAACAAATCTGTCAGCAGTATTTTGTACTGCCTGGAATACAGCTGAATTTCTAACAAAAAAATAAAGTTTCCCAGCAGTTACAGTTTAACAGGGGTTGAGTTAACAACCCTTGAGTTACAGTTTCTACAGGGAGGAGAGCCACCTTGTAGTGTCATGGTAAAACTATACAGAAGAGTCATATCAGCATCTGGTATGTAGTACTATCTCTTATTTCTTGTCCATACTCTCTGGCTATGCAGATGACTTCAGTAGAAGGCACCAGTATGCTTCAGGTAAGCCATTTCAAATTAAAAATATTAATAGTAGTGTATTTAATTGCAAGTAGCTACACTTTTTTGTTATTTTCCTCTCGTGTCTCTTTGAATCTGTAGCAATAAATTGTATCAATACAGGCTGGTGCATTTCTTACACATGACCTTTTTGCAAGCAACCAGAGTAACGGTACAGTGAGGACAAGGCCTTTTAAAAACTTACAGCAAATCCTTGCACTTACTGGAAGGAAAAACTGTACACTGTATGGAACAGGACAGATGCTTTCAAAATGAAAAGCAACAATACGAGCTCTGTCAAAAGTAAAATTTTGAGAAATTATCCACTTCAGGCACAGGAAGCAGTCCTGCACGACAGTTAGCACTTTGACCTGAATGGAAGCCAGTCACAAGCTGTGGTGGCACACATTTAACAGAAGACACTTGGTCCCTCATTCCCCCACAGAGAGCAAAACCCATAAATCATATCCTCTGTAGAAAAATACAATGTAAATTCAATCTGAACAAAGCCAGGAATAAATTTGTAAATGTTCAATTCACATGAAAAAAAGAAAATTGTTCCTTTTCAGAGGGTTTACACAGTCAATATTAAACTACTGAGCAGAAGAGCTGAAGATATTGATAGCCAGTAATGCAGATGAGATTACTGTTAATTGTTGACATCTCCTGGGCTACGCTTCCTATGTCCCTGCACAGATGATGAATAAAATTATTTACCTATTCAAGTAATGAGAGCTAGACATTTTGATATCCCCATACACAGTAACTCAGACCTCCTCTGAGACCCCTACCTGTAATTAGGAACAGATGTAGGATCTTGTTCCTGAATTGATAAAAACAAATTTCAGCCCTCCAATGATATATGGCCTAGCAGCACAGTAATGAGAAGAATACCTCTGCAGAAGAATTCCCCTTCAGACACTGGATCTAATAAGCTTCCCTCTGGCTCAAGAACCCTACTGTTTTAGATCCAGTGTTTTTCCATTACTGTTTTGGGACACTCAGTGAAACACAGGTGACACAGCAAGTGCATAACAAGAAAGTGACAAGCAGTGTTTATATGGCCTCACCTCTGATGAAGAAAACCACATATCTGCACCCTTCGAAACCAGCAATTCTTTAACGCTTCTCCACTATGGAGTCATTTAAAATAAAGAATACACCACATTATGTGCTTTCAGCAACAATCCTCAGCATGTGCAGCTGAGGAACATTCTTCAAATTATTTCATGGGGGAAACTCAAGATGACATTCAGCATAACATACTCTGTTCTCCAAATGTCACACTACTGGAGGAGAACATGCCCACCACCAAGGTTTCGTGAGCTGAAAGTATCTGCATTTCTTACTTTGCATCAGCTGGCTGAAATAACCCCATTGGAATAGGTACCTGACCATTCTCTTGCTCTCTCACACAGGTACGAAGAGCTCTGTATTGTCTCAGCAGAGGAGTGAATGCTCTAAAGGGAATTTGCCATCTACACGTGTTCCAGGCTGACCCTTCCCCAGTCAGATGCATCACTTGGACTACCCCATGTGTACCTGTGCTAGCCCCACTGGACATTCCAACAATAACAGGACACAGAGGGCCTATGCCAGGTCCAACCATTCACAGCATTAGACCAGGACAAGTTCAAATAAGCTGCTGTGCTCGTTTTCATCGAGTGACAAGTACAGCTGCCTTCCTTCATGTTCCTTTCCTGACCACTAAATGTCCCTCATTTGATTTACCCTCATCCAGCAAAGCTTATAATTCCCACTGGCTACTGGCATAGGTGACTAAAATTATGCCTTGAGAAAACCCAGAAGAGCTGCAGCTCCTTTGGTCTGTACAATAGAGACAGAAATTTGTATTTACTGAGGTCACCTCAGTACAAGAAAGCTTCACTGGTTTCATTTAAAACTGACTGAAACAATTCAAGTTAAACTGATGTGAACACCTTCATACATCTTTATTTAAAGATGTTAAATAGGGGTTTACTTGATTTCAAACCTAATCCAAATCTAAAAGAAGTGACCAGATGAAATAAGACTGTCCATGCCACATTTTCCATTGGTTTAACTAAGCGGGCTTACCAGTAATCTTTGTGCGACTCCCTCATGTATACATGGTCTGAAAATACATTCACTCTCCAGCATTATCCTGCTTCATGCCATGAGAATTTGCAGCTGGAAGGGGCTCAGGGGAACCTCAGTGCCTGGAAATAAAAGAACTGTGGGGGAGAATCATAGCTGCTGTGCTCACCAGCCCTCCATGGACAGTGCCTAAATTACCGTAATTAATATAGAGGAATATTTCTGCACTCCTCAGTAGTTTATAAATGTTACAAAAAAAGGAATGCTTTATATGTCCCCTGATGGGTTTTAAATGTTAATAAATGATGTGCAAGGAGGTATTTTACATCTCTCTATTTAACAGTGAGCTGACAGCTGCAATTACAGGCCAGTCTCTGACCCCAGCAATTAGGAACCTGAGGAGTAAATGGAGTAACTTTCTTTCAGATTAACACGGTGCATTGGGATGCTGACTCAGCATTTAAACATGGAAACACAGGACCAAGGTGAGACTTTCTGACACCCTGGAATCTCCCTTTTCCTGCAGTATGCACTTGCCAGTCACTAGTACCTGCTTACTTTGTCACCAGAGACCCAGTGCCACTCTTCCAGCAGTAGCAACAGCTCGTCATCTTACAGGAGAGAGAATGGAGCAAGCAGTCAATTTGCTGTATTGCTCCTCTGCTGTGGACTAGAAAAAGAGAAAGAAGATTTGGCACACCCAGGACAACAGAAGAAGACAGGGGTATTACATGTGTCACTGCATGCTCTTTCACTCTTTTTGGCCAAAACCCTATTACTACTGAAACTGCAGCATTCACTCTGGTATGAGGTTTCTGTGCCAGCACACCTACCAGCACCAGCATGAAGAGTCGAGGAGGAACATCCCTATCCTTTCAAAAGGTAGCAAAGTGACTGCTCAGGAATATGTGCCCCAGCAGAAAGCCCCACTAGGTCTCAGTAAGCCCTAGTTACTACCCTCCCCTTCTGCTCTGCCCAGCCCTCAGCAAAAGAGAGCCTCTGTGAAGCTTAAGGCAGATTGAAGCAATATTTTAGCTACCTATGTTTCAGGTTAAAATCTTTGTTGCAAAGTAACAGCAGAGGAAGAAGTTTTTGGTTTTTTGCCAAGGCCCTAAATCTGCTTAAAACACTGTATTCCTGCACACCTGTGTATTTTCACCTTCTTCTTTCTTTTACCCAGAAATAACCTTTGGTCTTGATCCTTAAAACTGGCTATGTTCACTGTTGTTAGTGTGCACCATTCATTATCCCTGTTAACCACTGAGGTACTGCCTGAGGCAGCACACAGCTGTTTTGAGGCACTTTAGTCCATGCTGTATGCGCTGTTTCACTCCATAGGAACTGCACCCCACTGACAACAAAAGGCAACTCTGACACTGAATGAAACCAAGCAGAACTGTGAGTAGCATATTGCATTTCCACTACATCCTCACAAAGGCTGAGGAATGGGCTTTACAATTCTATTAAAATCCAACAATGTAATATTTTGCCACTGACAACCTCTTGCTTTCTTTTATTTTAGAAGGGCAGAAGCCAAAAGTGTAATATATTTGATTTATTAGGAAAACTAATTTTCTTTATTATTTCCCACCTTTTTTATTTCTTATATGAGGGGTTGTAACTAATTTCTTTCCTCCTTCACTTTCTAGTGTTGGATTGGAATAGGGTTTGCTCAGCTATTAGAATTATAACTTTTTTGGATTAGTGGTCCACAAATGCACGTCTGCAAAATCAGAAGAAATTTTGGGTGGAAAGAACAAACTTTATTTTCAGATTTGGACAGAATCAGGTTAACATTTTCAGGACTTTTATGCTGTATCAAATGACAGGCAAGCACCATTTACCATCCTTAATTCATATATTCCTTCTGTTTTACACAAAGGTTTCTCAGCTGTGTCTTAGGCATTGCAGTCTAGTTAAAATCAGGGTCTTTAGTACAGAATTTCTTGGACTAAGTTATAGCTGTTCTTCAATTCCAGTCTGTGTTTGGTTATGCATTTCTTCTGGTTTGCATTAACTCATATATAAATTATTATGGCCACCTTTTCATTCTTTAGAACTTTACTGTTATTGATTATGGATGGGTTTCCAGTGTTTTTGAACAATAGGGACCACATGTTACTTCAGAGTTTCTCTTAGGCATCATGTTCATCCCACTCTAGATGGCATATGTCAAGCACATTCAAATTAAGTCAAATAACATTGCTGTGGCTACTACAGACATTATTTACAATGAAGCACGACAGCACATTATTATATTTGCCTGTCTAGATATTATAATTGCCTGTTAATTAAATTTAGGTAATAAAATGGGTAGAAGCAGCACTACCATATGGCTAGTCATGTCTCCATGGAACAATGGCTATAGGTACTGAAACTTAGCTTGAGAATGAACAGCCACAAGTGTGTGGTAAAATCTTCCAGTGTCCAGAGACACCAGAACTCAGGCAGAGCCTGTTACTGAAAGCTGTGGCACCAGGAGGGACACCTGCCGGACCCTGGTGTCCTCCAATACCAACTCCCACAGGTGCTGGAGATTACCCCCTCACAGGGGACCTCTCACTCAGCCCAATCTCTGAGAAGCAGCACATACAGCCCTGTGCTACTTTTATACCTCTAACTCAAGGTGGGGGAAAACAATATTGTGCACACCCCCTTGAATGATTGCCAATCCCTGCAGCCAGGGGATGAGGTAATACAGTAAGGAAGGCCAACAGCAGTTCAACAGAGAGTGCTGGATCTTCTTAGCCCTAATTATTGTGCAGCCCCATCTAACCAGCTGTTATTCTGCTGTCAGCTACAGCCAATAGTCAGGACCAAAGAACAGAGATTACACATCCTATCTTGGTTGCAATCTATTTTTATGCTACAGCACTTCAGTGACATTCACAGGATATGTCCTAAAAGTGTCTCTCTCCTGCACAATCAAATTAAAGTCATTCAGCAAAGGCTTGTTTGCTGAAATACAAACATTGCACATGTCTTGTACTTGAAAGAGTGGGATTTTTCTATAGGGAAAAGTTAATTGCCATGGACTTGACTAATTTTGCAAGTTCTCTGTTTATTAATAAAACACAGTTTTTCACATTTACAAAATACAGTATTAATACTTACCATCTTATGGGCTGCTGTGAGACATAATCCACTAATTCTTCTGAAGTGCCCAGAAATCCTCCAAAGAATGCAATTTGAAAATAAAATTATCATTAGTACATGTGAGAGATTATTATATTTATCTCCACTCTCCATTACGCAAATGACTGATTCTGTGTACGAGAGCAAATCTTACCAGATTTTGGTATACTTCCGTGGTACCAGGAACTACGTTACTCTCACCAGTATTTCTGCTTTTATATTCTTTTCTCTGAAATAACAGCTAAGAATTTCATTCAAAAATAGAAGCCTCACTAGGCAAAGTAAATTCATGCACTTGTCAAACCCACAAAAATTATATAATTCCATAATATGAAAGATATAACAAGTGCATTCACAAAGCAGTATCAGGCACTGCTAGACACATGCTCAAGGTGATATTGTTGCTTGGACACAACTATTTCTTTTCATTGGATTGCAGAAGAATCCACATCAACTAAGATCACTAGGCACATCATCTACATGCTTAACATTAGAAGGCATTTATAGTCCCCAGATGCAACAGAAATTATAGGTCTAAACTTACTTCAGACTAGACAGAGTACCTTCAGACAAGTTGAATGCCTCAATGGAATTATTTTCCCAATTTTTTCTCACCCTTGAAGGTGAGTACATTATAAAACAGGAGTGCTAAGATGGATTTCCATCTTCCAAGTCTCATCTGCCACGAGACTTCAGCATGACCCTGAGCCAATACCAGATAAAAGATTTTCTAGCACCCCAACCACAAGGTAGGGAGCTTGCACCACCTGGAAGCATCCAATCCAACCTGCAGCTTTGAAAAACTTCTTTCAATCCCTCTCTGCCCCTGTAAAAGGATGATCATGTTTCTGTCTCTCATGTCATGTATAATTGGGGTGCTTAGTGCATTGGGACACTAATCTCAGTTCCTATGAACTAAGGGAGAACAAGCAACATGAGGACACCTCAACAGTGACTACTATGCATCTACATGCTGCTCACAGAGAAAAACCTCCCCAAAATACACAATTTGAAGTGCCAGTCTGTTGAGCAGGCATGGAAGCTTAAAAAAAATGCCCCTCTAGGCCCCCATTTTTCTTGTCCCTTAGTAATTTCAACACATATATTCACTACAAGGAAATCAGGAGTGGAAAGAAGGGGCACCTGCTCCACAGTTTTTGCAAGAAACCCGGCTCAAAAAAGGTTTCTAATCCAAGAATTGCATTCTATTTTTTTTTTTACATGCTTTATGTATTCCTAGACCTCACCTAGATTAGAAGTGGATGAGCCAAAGCAAACACATGTGCACATACACACAGAGTGCTAGGTGCATTTTCTGTGTGTGTGAGAGAGTTTGCTTTTCCAGTCTTTCTGCATCTGTAAGCAGGAAGGCTTAGAAACCTTGCAAAGAAAGTCTGCTCCCATGAGAATTCCTGCCTCACTCTCTGCAGATTAAAAGAAGCAATCTCTGCCTACTGTGCATGGGAATCTCAGTATTTTGGCATGGTTTTAACACCAGCATCATTAGAAACATTGATTTATTTTAATTGTCACCTTCTATCCTACACTGCCAAATGCAGTCAGAATGTCAATTCTTTATCAATGTGAGCTGTTGACATGGAAACAGATCTGCTGAAATGGAAGCAGTAGGAAAAGATGTGTTACTCCTCCAAGTTATACTTAGAAGTGGTAAATCTGTGTGTGCCAAAACATATTTAAATACTCGATAAACTACACAGAAGAAATAAACTATTTGGGGTGACAGTCATTTTAGTTGTTTACATCATAGACTGCATTTAGAAAATCTCCAGTGTTACTATGGTAACAGCTTTTGCTTAAACGTAGTTGTGGACGCACTTAAGGTGTGATCTAAATTAACTGGAGATGGCGGAACAAAACTGGGCAGCAGCTGCTGAAGGCGTGACTGGCTGCTTCGTATCAGCCTGTCCTATCTGCTGCAGGCACTAGCAAGGGTACAGCCAGACTACTGTGTAGCATAGACACCTTGGCTCATCCTCGTCCGTGCTTTCAGGGAGCACCTGAAGCAGCTGACAGACTGCACCAGGTAGGCTTTAGAGATCACAAAGGGAAACAGAGCTGCTTATCATCCTCACGCAGCTTGCAGTGCATCCCAGTACTGCTTGTTCCCTCCCTCTGGTCACCAGACAGGTAATGGGAAGAGGAGGCAGGCAAATAAAGGAGCCTCTAAGATGGGCTGGAGGCCTCTTTGCACATCTGGCATAGTTTGTGGCTTTCCTCTTTGAGATCTCTCCCAGGGAAGGGAGCGGAGCTGCAGAAAGACAAGAGTGTAGCACAAGTCTTCTGCCAAAATCTGTGCCTTGGAATGGACACTGCCTCACAATTAACTTCACACAGCTAAGAAACTGTCCTAAAAGATGCAGTGCAGACCTTTGACCAGCACTACATTTCCACTAGAAAGATTAAATCTCTCTGCTGCTAAAGCTAGTTTCATAGTCATAGGGAACAAGGCCAGAGGGGCAACTGTGATCTCCTGTTCTTAATAGGGATTAAAGGAACCTGTGGTCTCCTGCACACCTGCCTCCAACCTGAAAGCGAATGGCGAGATGGAGATCACTCAGGAGAAAATTGAAGGAGAGGCTCCTCTGCCCTCTTGCCAGATGCCAGGGCAAGGGGCAACAGAAGGAAAAGACACATTTGAAGCAACTTCTCTGAACAGGATCATGGAGGCATTGGAGCCAGACAATGTTCAAAGCTTATGGATCCCAGCAATGCTGTGAGGCAGTGCAGTTTTGAACTTGCCTAGAGCAACCCACCCATGCTCCCACTTCAACTGTGGTATCAAGGCATGCAGATTTTTTTCTTCTTTTCTTCCCTTTTCCACTTTTCATTTTTCATTTCTGCATGATTTTAACCTCCTAAAAGCTTGTGCATCAATTAATGAGAGAGGGAGGGACACACATCATTAATTACACGTTGGCCTGTGAAACATGAACATAGGATATGGCATAACATTCTAAAAATAGTGGGAAGGCCTGCCTTGTTTAAATCAAATTTTATTTGAATTCCCATAATAAAGCAGCTGATATTAAACAATGAAACATCACTGTTTAGCCTCAACGGGTGTTCCAGACAGATCTGCTATAACTTAATCCACACAACAAAACTTAAAGCCAAGGAATGTACATTTATGCGAGCGTGAGACTAAATAGTGCTTCAAACTTCTGGAGCATTTATCAACCCAAATTAATCTACATACATATAGTGACTTAAATGCTTCCATCTGTATTGTTTTCTTACTCCATCTGTATTGTTATCTCGTATTTTGGTGAGATACATGAGGTGTTGGGTTAGATGCTGGGCCAAATTGCTGATACAGCTCCATGCAGTCAGATGAGGAGACAGGTTGCTGGCTGTCATAGTTGTTCACAGAATTCTGCTTTTCTTAAATAGGGATGACGGAACAGAACTGGAAAAGAAAAGGACCTGTACTGCATGTCTGTAGGCACAACTGCTCTAAACAGCTTTGGCTTTTGGGTGGGTTACCATAATATTTCTAGGTCACTGAGGCATGGATATTAGTGGCATACAAACTCCTTGGAATGAGGGATATCTCTGTAGGGGAAGGGGAACACAGTAATGAAGGAGGCATAAAAGCATCTTGTTTACATACTGTTTTCAAACAGGAAGTAGTAACTTGCAGATGAGAAGAATGTTACAGAAAAAAAACCCCAAAAACCCAAACCTCAACTTCCCCCAGAAAAAATACTTTTTCTCACATGCATCCACAAAGCCTCCTACCTTCTTCTTCATCCTCTGGAGTGGATTGTGGCTGCCAGAAATACATATTGCAGAGGGACAAAAAAATTATAGTGGAACTATTAGTGCATATTCAGACACTTTTGAAACCTGCCCCAGGGGCAACTTGGCTTCTAGTTAGAACACATAAGATCATCATATTCAAAGCCTCATCTGAAAATGTAAATTATGATCTTATCCCATACTAACAGCAATAGAAGCAGCAACCTTCTATCTATGCCTCCATCTTCAACACTAGAAACCAAAGGAACTCTTTTCTAATGTCCCTTATACATCTGAGGAGCAGATGATCTTGAAAGCCCCAGTCTTTTGATCCTACATAAATTGGATGCTTTTGACAATGTCACCCAGAATTTTCACATCAGTCCAAGGAAAACATAATATAAAACAGAGCATAATTTTTATTTTCCTCCTGATTCAGCAGAGAAGATAATTATAAATAGAAAATGAGTGTTCTTGAGGGTAAATATACCTGCTATAATCCTACTGCAAACTGAATTAAGGTTTGCCTGCTGCAATAAGGCATATGCTAACTTGGCTGGAGGAAAACTAAGACCTGTCAGTTTTCAGAAGTCACTGGTGATCCTTTCTATGTTATGATGAAGGGAAGGGAAGGGAAGGGAAGGGAAGGGAAGGGAAGGGAAGGGAAGGGAAGGGAAGGGAAGGGAAGGGAAGGGAAGGGAAGGGAAGGGAAGGGAAGGGAAGGGAAGGGAAGGGAAGGGAAGGGAAGGGAAGGGAAGGGAAGGGAAGGGAAGGGAAGGGAAGGGAAGGGAAGGGAAGGGAAGGGAAGGGAAGGGAAGGGAAGGGAAGGGAAGGGAAGGGAAGGGAAGGGAAGGGAAGGGAAGGGAAGGGAAGGGAAGGGAAGGGAAGGGAAGGGAAGGGAAGGGAAGGGAAGGGAAGGGAAGGGAAGGGAAGGGAAGGGAAGGGAAGGGAAGGGAAGGGAAGGGAAGGGAAGGGAAGGGAAGGGAAGGGAAGGGAAGGGAAGGGAAGGGAAGGGAAGGGAAGGGAAGGGAAGGGAAGGGAAGGGAAGGGAAGGGAAGGGAAGGGAAGGGAAGGGAAGGGAAGGGAAGGGAAGGGAAGGGAAGGGATTCTTTTTCCTGCCTTTAGTTATAACTGACAGCAATAAAAGAATCCAATAGCACTACAAGAAACCGAGGCAAGCAGGTTCTTCTCACAGAATGGTTGTGGCTGTAAAGTACCTCTGAAGATCATCAAATGCAAAACCCCTGCTAAAGCAGGTTCATCTAGAACCCACCTCCACATCAAATCCAAATGACTCCTCCTACTGACTGGTAATATGAAGCAGCTTATTTTCTAAGGTGCTCTTCAGCCTAAACACAACTTTCACCTCTGGAACTGGAAGAATTCCTTATGTCAAGCAAGCATAGACAAGCTATCATTCAGCAGTGATAGCTCAACACTGATTGCAAGTCTCATTCATCAGGGGGGAGAATTGCAGAATTTCTTTTTAAATTAACACAGAGGAAAAAAATATATATTTGTCCAGACCCAGCTGCTTTTTCATTCCTCCAGCAGCTGCTAGTTTGAGAGAATTTTAAATGGTTGCCCTTTATGAAATGAATTGGTAATCACAGCCCTGTGCCTCACACACAGCAGACTGGTAACAGGATAAAGCCTTTCACCTCAAAGGCCGTGGTTCAAATTCAGAATAATCCTTAACTTCATAAACACCATCACTACATGATGGGCATTTGATTGTTATCATACAAAGAATCAGGTGCTTTTCCTAGCAGAAAAGTATTCATGCCATAGACAACATACTAATTATTGTCAGTAATTAGCAGCACTCTTGGCAGTGGCAGTAAAGAGACCTGTAGAAAATTGCCCATTTGTTCATCCCTTGGGGGTTGTCATCTCAAGGCAGGGGGTCAGGCCCTTCAGTCATTGTGGTGATTCTTGTAGCTCTTTCCCACCCCAGGTACCTTTTGCGGGTAGGCAGAGTTCAGCCTCCAGAGCTGCCAATCTACACTTTTATTACCGCTAAATTACTTTTGTTTCAAATGCTGGAGGCAACTTTGAATGCCGGCTCTAATTAGCTTGTAATTGTTTGGAGATCTGAGCAATTGTGGCAGATTTGGGTGGAGACTTTGGTGGCTTTTAATATCTGTACAAATAGGTTTCACAAGCACAAAACCTGCAGCTGCTTGTAACACTGGGCATTTTCTTAAAAAATTTATACTACTAACCATATAAGCCAGGCAGGAGAAATTTTGGATTTCAGTGTGCAGAGTGATCTGCAAAATCCTAGTCCAAGCAGATAGCTTCACAGGTCAGGCAGTTTTCATGAACCCAGGATGTTTTGGTACAAACAGAAGAAGGTGAGCTTAATTAGGAACAAATATTTTTGTACAAACAGAACAAGGTACACTGACCTAAGCAAGAACCCACAGCAGAAAAGATATATATACAGATATAGATAACCATATTTTCAGAACTATAAAAACTCACACACTAAAAAGAAAATAAATTTCTACTGTACGTAGGAGTAAATCTCAACATTTAGCACTAGAAGCCTTATCTCTCCCTTAAGAGAAAAATACTCATGAACAGTCCAGAAACTCCATGCCCTGTTGCTGAATACCATTACTGCTCTTCCTTCAGGAAACCACAGACCCCCTCAACACTTCTACCCCCTCTTATATAATGCAGTCCAGGGATCTGCAGGGAAATCCTAAGCATCAGAGAGTGAACATTTAAAGGCCAAGGAGCTTCTGCTAGGAGACCCTGTGCTTTCACGTAATCTCCTGAGGTCCACCTGTCATAATGACAACATTACCTCTTCATGCAGCTCCAGGGAGTGCTGTGCAAATATTGGATTATCTGGTTCAATGGCCAAACAAAAAACAATCATGGGCAGAAAAAATTTCAGCTGAATCTACCTGAAATAAAAGCTAAGGGGGTGGTTTGGCTAAGGGAAAGAAGAAGCACACCAAACAAAAACACCAAACCAAAAAAATATAAACGAGGAGGAAATGTTTGCCTTTAAAATAGCGAATATTTACTGCTTCCTATTATTTACTCTGCTCCTTATTTTTTACCTGAAAAGAAAAAAAAAGCCAAAAAATTAATTTAAAAAATATTTCCCTTTATCTTTTTTTTTTGATTCGGGGGAATTTTTTTTGTAAGAAACATCAACAAACTTCATGCCATACCAAAGTAGTTCTGCCCTCCCTGAGAGAAAACCTACTACTTAGAACACTTTGCTGAGGTGTAACTACAGGAAGAACTGTAGAGGCTGAACTACAGAAATCTAGTGACCACAGTTTTGTCTGAGAAGAATCAAGTTTTCAAGTAAGAAAACTCATCAGTTCCATCAGTATGAATCAAAAATGTGATTGATGGAATTTTTTTTTCCCACAAAGAGGACCAAATACCATCCTTTGAAGGAGAGACAAGGAGCCTCCCTTACCCTAAGTTGTGACCCCTTCATTTAGTTCTCCTGTAAGCTCCTGCTGCAGTACCTACGTGAAATGAAAGGTACACATGGATTCCACTGGTGGCAGTGAAGTCCATGAGATATCACAGGCACATTTCCACAAATTTCAGTAGCTTGCTGCTCGTGTGGCTGGCAGAGAGCACACTTGGAAACCCCTGTGGGTCTCAGTTATCCTATCGTCCTATGAGGACTGATGGAGTTGGTAGCTGGCTCCTTCACTTCCACAGAATCAGCTAGATTGGATTCAAGAGCTTCTGCAGCCAAATTGACTTTACTAATACCAAGAGATACCCTCTAATACATATATCAAAATTAGAATTAAACTTGCTCAGGAGAAGAAAAGAGAAAGAAGTTCCTGAGTCCTCAGACTTCTGCATTCAGGTATTCTGTACTAGAACTGCCACCAGTAAAAACTATCAATAGCACGCACTAGAGGAAACAGACATGTAAGCAGATATATACCAAAACTGAAGCAAAATTTGCTTAGAATGACAGAAGTGGGAAATATTCAGAAGTATCCAGGTCAGTCCCAAATCAATACAGTCCAGTCCCCCAGACTTTATTAAGCAGCTGTTGACTATAGCAAGGTGAATGCAAAGAAAGAGAAAAGCTATTTAAATACAGAAAATAGTCAGAAAATTCTGTAAAGAAAACCTCCTTGAGGTGTATGATAAACAATCCTCTCTAGGTGGCCTCTAAAAGAAAAACAGAAGCATTTGAGAATGGAATACTCTTGGATGACAAGTTTACCTCAAGTCCAAATGTAGAAACAGAGGAGGAGACTAGTGTAGTTTCTCCTTATGCCTGTTCCAGGCTCATGTAAAGGTCAAAGTTTCCTTGTCCCAGTTCAGTACGCAGCTATTGCTGGGATCAGGGAGCATGTTAAAGTGAATGGATGGGAAAAACCTTCAATCAATCCTGCTAACACACAACAAGAGCCTAGGCAGTGGAAGAGGTGCCCAGTCCTGTCAGAAATGGCACTACTACCTGTTGTAAAGGACTGAAAGAGTCCTTACATTACACTATGGCACAAGCAATCAGCAGAAGGAGTAATGTATGGCACCAGTGATTACAGGACCCACCTACAGATATAAATCTGCCCCGAAAGCACAGAGCTGCAAAGAGCACGTCCATTAATCTTGCTTCAAGAGCTTACTGCACACATAAGAGACATGCAAAGGCAGGTCCCTGTAAGGACAGTCCATGTCTCTAGCATGTCTGGCAGTGCATCTAATATTGTAATTCTACATCTGAAGATCAGAGTGTGGGCACTCTGCCTTTAAGACATCATTAAAATCTTTACATACATTCACACCTCCCACAGGCTCTGGGGACCTCGCTGCCTCCTCAGCCATGTTCAGCCAGAGAGCAGCAGTTGCAAGAGGAAGAACATCTGCTCCTCAGAAACTCTGCGTATTACAGCTGAAAGCAAGGTGCCTGCCTTATTCCCCACCACTTCATTATTTTCATTTCTCTGACAGTCAGCTGTACCTGTTCACAGAAACGCACAATGGTTTTGTGCCACGCAACTCTTCTTTCAGCAGAGTTAACTCTAGATTTACATCTGTTTAAAATGAATGTGGAAACAACCATAGAGTCCAAACCTTTAAAGCTGAGGTTGAGCAGTTCATATTTCTACTTCTGGCAAACCCACGCCATCCCTAGCAAGATGAATTTGTGCCTCACAGAGAGAGGAAAAAAAAAAAAAAAAAAAGTGCCTACTACATGAACACAGAGACAGATAGCGGTCATCTGATAATGCCAGCCTGAGAGCAGGGCTGGGAGCCACCAGGCAAACCCTGGTATCTCTGCCCCATTGTCCCAAACACATACACATCGTACAATGACTCTAGCAGGTGAGGTCCAGGGGCTCTGCAGAGCCCAGGTGCAAAATCAGTGTGTATGTACCCTTTGTTCAGAGAGTGCATAGAGCAAAGGAACTCTACCTCTCAGACCAAACCCAGGTAGATGCTACGGGAGGGAAGAGATAGCTCTTGGCAGCTTCTCTTGCTGACCAGCAGCCATGCTGAACACATCAACTCTTCTCTGAGCCGTGTCAAGAGTGCAAATAAAACCCAAAAGCCCCTGGTATTGTTACTGGCAGCACTGGTACCCGCACATACAGGGGCTCGGAGCCGGACCCAGTTGCTCCAATTCTTCCCTCAAATACCACCCATCCACAAGCAGCATCTGCAGCAAACACAGGCACACACAGGGCCTGCGAGGTGGCGGCGAGACACGACCGACCTTGCGTTACTGCAGGCAGGCTCCGGCGGCGCCTCGAGCCCGGCCGCCGGCCCCGCATCCCAGGGATCCCCATCCTGCCCTGCGGAGAGCCGCGGCGAGCCGAGGCATCCCTGGCCTCTGCGGGAATGACGCCAGCGCTCGCACGCGGCAGCGCCAGGGCTACGTGCGCCAATTACCGCCACAAAGGAGCTTTTACCGCTCCATTATTAACCGGGGGCGGCGGGCGCCGCTCCCGCACCCGCCCGCTCCCTCACGCCGGGGGACAACATGGCCGCCGCGCCCCCCGCGGCGGGAGGCGGGCAGGGGCGGCGCGGCGCGGCAACACCTGCCCGACCGCGGCGGCGGCTCCCCCGCTGAGCCGGCGGCAGCGCCCGCCCAGGAATTACGAGCCGGCGGGGGGATGTCGGAGGATTATGGAGGAGCCGCGCGTCGGCTCCAATTAGGATCAACGCGCCCGCCGCCCCCGCGCCGCCGCCGCAACGGCGGGGCCGCAGCGCCCCCTGCCGGCCGGCGCTCCGCGGGGACAAGCGCGGGCAGCGGCGGGCTCGGCCCGGGGCTCGGCCGCTCTCGAGCTGGAATGGCGGGGTGCCGCAGCCCCCGCAAGGAGCGGTTCGGGTGGGCAGGCAGCTGAACGACCATCTGCGCTCCAACACCCCGCTATGGGCAAAGGACACCTCTCGCTAGATCGAGTTGGTCAAAGCCACATCCAGCCTGGCCTCGAACGTTTCCAGGGATGGGGCACCCACAGCCTCTCTGGGCACCCTGTTCCAGTACCTCACCACCCGCAGAGTAAAGCATTTCTTACTTGCGTCTGACCTAAACCTATCCTCTTTTAGTTTAAAACTGTTGCACTTCGCCCTGTCACTGCTGGTCTTGGTAATAAGTTTTTTCCGTCCTCCTTACAAGCTCCTATATATATTGAAAGGTGTTGAAAAGGTGTCCCTTGACCTTGTTGAACTCCATGAGGTTCACACAGGGCCACCCCTCCAGCTTGTCCAGGTCCTTCCCTTCCCCCAGGCAAAACCCATTGCATCCTCTGCTTGCTGTCATCCACATCCTGCCAAGACAGCACTGGCTACCACTGTCTGTAGAAATAAAAAAAGATATTGATTAGTTCCAGTCCCAATACAGACCCCTGAGATCCCTTGTAACCAATCTCCATTTGGACATTGAGCCATTGACTGCAAAATTACTGGGATGCAGCGATCCAGCCAATTCCTTGCCCAGCGAATAGTGCACTCACTAAATTAATCTCTTCCCTATTTAGCAACAAGGATGTGGGCAAGGTCCTGGCCTGTTGCTGATGGAGGAGGATGGCACTCATGTGCAGGAATGACTGATTTTGGAAAACATGAGTTGTTACCCTGAAAGCTTCAGCTAGAGCACTTGACATGCTGGCCAGAGCCACCATTGGCCAGGGCACAGCTGGTGGCCAGTCCCCAGCAGCATCCATGCTCACTCATTCTGTCTGCCTGCATGAGCAGAATATGTTCCCCTCAAATTACTCAGCAAGTAATGAGCGGCAGCAGCAGCCACTACAGCAATATAAATCCACGGGAAAGGATTTTTTTCCCTCCCTTTTCTGAGATAAAAATCTCAGAACAGCAGAGGGTACACCGTTGACTAGGCTATTAAAATGATATTTATGAGGTAATCACTTATTTTAACTGCCAGCTACATAAAATCTATCATGAAAAAAAAGACTCAGGGAATTTTATAATTATCATTTACATTTTCTTAAACCTATTTAACAAATCAAATTTTCAATCCCTCCACCCAAAAATACTTCAGAAGGAACAGAGAAAGAAAGAGGCAGCAAATGGGCAGTTGAATTATCTCCCATGCAGCGCTGCAGGGGCTCTACTCTGTTTATCCAGTCAGTCCCTCCTGTGCACCAGAATGGCTCTTTAACTGGGGCTAGGGAACAAGGGATGCCTTGTGCAGGTCTGGTGCACCACAAGCAGTACTTGATGGTGCCCCCAGCACTCAGAAACCCAAAGGAGGAGACTGTGATACAGGGAAGAGAGGAGCAGATGTGCAAGCAGACAGCAGAGTTGCTTTCAATGAAATACACTGCTTTGTGCAGTGAAAACATTTTCATTTCTGCAGGAGGGCTGTTGGCAAGGTAAGAGCAGCAGTCTCACACCTGCCCCAGGCCAGCTCATGGTAAAAGGACAGGGAGGGACAAAGTTTCGCTCAGGATTGTTCTGGGAAAGAGTCAGAACAGGACTTTTCACATTAGGTCTAGTGGAAAAGAGATGCTCTTAAGGAGGCTCTGCAGGCTCAGTGCAACACACAGGCTGTGCCAGAGAGGTGATGGTTTTCCATACAGCAACCTCTGACCACATGCTTGCAACATTCCCCAAGCGTAGATGTTGCTCCATAGCAGTACACCCACTCAATATCCCACCACCTCACCCTGCTCCTGGCTCCCACACATGGAAAGTTGTTGAGGCACACAGGTGCAGCCCCATGGGAGGTCACCAGCAGAGCAAGATTTACAGCCAAGGTTTTGGCCAATGCTCTAGCGTACACCAGACCACTGATTATGTGCAGCTTGTTTGGCAGCTGATAGGCCGGGGCTTGGGATCCTCAGCCTAGGGAAAGCAAAGGGAGGGCAAGGCAACAGCGATGAGAGTAGGAGTTAAAGACAATCCATCTATCCATCATCCATCCATCTGTCCACTCCAGGGACCACATGTTTTGTCCTGGTTTCCACTATCCCTCCTTTATCCATAAACAGTGGACTGGGCTGGACTGGGCCGTCCAGTCTCTCAGACTTTGTAAGGGTGAGTTACAAAATGACCAAGAAAATGCAACAAGTTAAAACCAACATAAGATGTATCTTTCCTCACTAAGGATCTGTTACACCTTTGGATCTTTCCCCTCAACTCATCTCTACAAGGTTGGCTTAATGAACGCTCATTGGTTCTTGGTAAGAAATTCATATTAATTCAGTAGGTCTGCAGAACTCGAAGTTTGCTATGCCACATGCTTTATCATGCTTTTAAATTTAAATTGAAAGAAAACAACTATCTCCCAACTATGCAAATCAGAGTGCCAGAATGATCATGGTATGTTCTGAGTGTCAGTGCATACATTTTTTCTTTTTGGAAAGCATCCAGACTATTTCTTGTACTTTAAAAAAATATTTTGCTATCCTTTTAGTTTCAGAAGAGCTTCCTGAGTATGCTATGTAGATAGCAGCATGCTGGAGAGCAAGAAGTTTTGAATTCAGTATTACTAAATCAGTTTGGTATGGTAAAAAGGTGTTACTTCTATGTATCTGTTTACATGTAAGCATCTGAATATTCCAAGCAGAGTTTAATGCCTGTGGGGCAGCAGGGCTCTACAGGTCGAATGTGTCCTGCAGGGACAAGGCATGGAAATGATACATTCAGCATGTGGTAGATTGTGCCATCAGTACATAGTAGAGGTGGAGTTCTGTCATTAATAAAAATATATCATTTACAGTAGGTGAACCTACTTCAGGTATCAGACCGGGAAAAAAAACTTATTCATTCCTACTTCTGCTGAAGTGCACATTTGTCACAAGACAAACTTGGCTGTTTTAAAGGCGTACTAAATCTTTGCAAAAGGGGATTTCATTCTGGACAGAGGAAAATTGGGCAATACAGCTGTAAGAGGCATAGAGGAGAGCATATAATGACTCACTATTTATCAACAAAGACACAGCCATGAGCAGGATGTGATGGTCTGGGATGGGCTGATGTCACAGCAAGGAGTGGGAAGACAAGACAATGAGACTATTATGACTATCTCTAACTACATAGTACAATCAGATACTTTATTACTATTATTAGTCACTGCAATTCTGTAATTCTACAAACCCACTCCATCCGTGTACAAAGTTGTGAAAAAATTATATAGTAGATCATTAATTTTTTCTTACAAATTCCTTCTCATTTAGTTTTTCTAAGATATGTCTAAACTGGGCAGAGAAGTTTTGGAAGAAAAGCTCTGAAGTTCCCCCTCATGCAAACAGGAAAAAAAAAAAAAGAAAAAAAAAAGAAAAAAATTAGTTATAACCAGTGCAATCCATTCAAAAGAATGAATCAGCGTATCAGCGATCAGCGTCCTGGAGAAAAGAGTAGTTCAAAACATAGGGCTAACTGAAAAAGCCTCCTCATATTCTTTTTATTTGCTTCTCTTGCTTTGCATGCTTTGGAATTAGACATTCAACTTTTTCTTTGCAATCACAGCAGCTGGAAATGTACTTTTTTACAATGGAAAATGAGAATCCAGTTTAATCACACAAATCCCAGAGCAAAAGCTTCAAGGAAAGTTCTTTCCCCTTCAGTTTGTGACTTGGCATTGCTAAAGCTATAGCCAGACAGTTCTGAGACTTACAGGGACAGTCCATAAGAGGTAAGCATTTAATAAGCAACCTTTGGCAATACTAATGGGCTCCATAGGAGCAAATTTTCATCCCTCTAAGAACAGCAAGCTGAGAAGTACAATCCAACTCTTTTTTCTTTTTCTTTTCAAATACTGTAGTAGAAAAATGAGGCAGACTGTAAGGCAGGCAGGTGGAGTATACACATCTTGCAAGACTTATCCCTTAAAGAAAGAGGCAAAGGGGTGTCCAGGTCCACACCTGGGTCTTTGGGGAAGGGGCACCCTCTGTCTTTTGCTCATGCCCCAAACCTGGCACACAGAGGTTGTAACACAGCTCCTCTCCTGCTTTTGCTGGGGATCAACAAACTAATAAAGTCAGCATCTTCCTGGCCTTGCTCTCCCTTTACTGGGGATCAACAAACCAACAAAGTTCCCTCCAGGCTGTCACCTGGGTAGTACTCCTTTACCAGGGCCAAATCTTGGCTCATGCCCAAGTGAGCAGTCACACCACAGGGAAGGATGGGTCCTCCGAGTCTGTCAGGGACCTGACTCTTAAAGGCTTGTGGGTGTTTGTCTTCCAAGTGAGTGAGGTACAGTCTTTCTGATGAGAAACATTATCGGCTATAAGTAATTTGTGCTGCCCACTGCAAAAGTCTAAATGAGGTTATTAAAATTTGCTTTTTCAATTAATTTCTCCACAGTTTTTTTAGATTGCTTCTGTTATCTTTCATATTCATTTCTATAAGCTGTTTCCAGTTAGATGGCTGATATACATGAAGAAGTTAAAAACCAGTAACTCTTGAGAGGAAGTGGACACAGAAGGTCTACCAAATGCCACTGTGCAATAATCTTGATTGAAACAGAACAAAGTCTTTGTTGATGCTTACACAACTTATGCAAGAAAGATGCTTTTTACCCAGTGAACTAGAAATCAGCAGCCCCATAAGCTTTAAAGCATGGCTTGTCAATGCAGCAAGTTTCTCCCTCTTACATTACCCCAACAATATCCCCAACAGAAAAATAAATCACAAGCCTAACCTCGGGGAAGCACTCTGAATTTGTCAGTGCAGGGCATCAGGGAGGAAACAAAAACATCTATTTTTTCTCTTGCCTTTTCCTTCTGCAGGCCCACATACCTTTCCATTCTTTCCTATCCTTGGGTATTATTTTCTGGAACAATAAAAATCTGTAAAATTGAAGCCATTTTTATTGACTTCTGGAGCCACATATTACACCTGCTCCAAACTCTTCAATTAATCAGCACATCTCTTTATCACACCCCCTTTAACTCTGCTTAGTAAGTCACTGGCAACAAAATCTGTTTTACCATGCCTTCTCCCAAACTTCCCTGTCCCATCCAATTGCATACTGGCACCATTAGCTCTGAGGAGACACTTAGGGCATTACATGGGGGGAAGAGAGAACAGAGAAATTTCCAGGCATTTTGAGTCTGCTTGATTTCAGCACAGGGAATGCTTTATGTCAGGGGTACCTGGTGACACTTTCTGTGCAGCCAACCTGTGCAAGCCACGGGAAGCTGTAGCAGTGCACCAAAGCAGGTCTGTCCCACTCCTTCCTGAAGCACTTGGTCTGGTTGGCAGGGTGGGCATTCCCAGGGCTGGGGGCAGTACAGGGGTTGTCTGGCTCTGGTTTCAGCAATTTTTTTTCATGAAGCGCCGGGGCTGTTCTACAGCACACATTCCCATCCCTCATATCCTGTCCTGGCACCAGTAATGTGCCCCAGCCAGCAGTGAAAGCAGCAGGTTTTCTTCCCCCTGCAAAATTAACAGGCGGTGGCACAGCACACACCCCCAGGTAACAGCACTCCTGGCCTCTGCAAGGGCCATGATCTGCTGTGAGGGCACAAACTGCTGCCTGTGTCTGCTCTGCAGGAAAGCAGCAGACACATGAAATGAGGTTTTTCCTCCTTTTCAATTTAACAGTCTCTCGGTACTACTCAGGTAATTATACCAGTGTGTCTCTTTGTAAGCTTTTTTTATGGTCCGTAGTATTCCCCCTGGCACAGAACTAAGGAAAACATCAATTTTCTAAAAGCACTCTGGCTTAAGCTGACCGCCAGTGATGTAATGTGGCCCTTGCCGAAGTCCAGAGTGTACAACTATAACCAAAATGAAGTTATTTCTTGTTTCCAGAACAATTTCTTTAGCACTGCTAAGAAAGGTCTGTAGAATAGAAAATGTACACAGAACCGCTTTTTTTTTTTTTTTTTTTCCCTCCATGAGTACAAGACAACATTTTTGAGGGTCTATTTTAAAAGGTATTTTGGTAAATTCTTACCCAACAAAACTCAGTGCCTGCTATCTGGCCTCTATCAGTGGAAAAATGTATATTCTCAGCCTCAATGCTTCCAGCAGTAGCTTTGGATTGGTGATGAGGACATTATTTTCACCCCATCAAGTCATTCTAGCATTTATTTGCAAATGATGGACAAAAGGGTTTTGTAGTGAAAGAAGCACAGCAAAGCAGCATTATTTAAGATGAATGATGGCCAGTTTTGAGATGTCCAGTAAGATAATGATACAGGCATATTTTTACTCATCTCTTAATAGATGTTTGAAATTTAAAGAATGAGTCCTTCCAGCACAGGTACTAATGCTAATGCTAAAGAATAAAATGCATCAAAGGGCTCAAGCTATTTGATTGCCAAAACATCTAATTTCACTCTTCTGAATGAAGCTTTTATTTCAGTTTTTAAACAAGCCAGACATCAAACTGATTAAGGTTAATATATTTGAATAAAAATTTTAAACTGTAACAGCTTAATGTGACCAGAAACAGTATCCTGCGGTACCAGTACATTATTAATTATTTTTGGTTTTCCTTTTAATAAGCAGATTGCTCCTACTCCTATAGAGTGCAAATAACTCTGGTAAAGTGAAATGAGCCCACTTCTCTTAATAGTACAGCCATATATTTGCAGTCTCTTTAATGCTCCCTCTGACTTTTAGAACTGTTCCTCATCCTGTTCATTAAAACACTTCCCAAAAAGCCCAGCTAACTCCCACACCTCATCCTTTGGCATACAGAATGGCTACTCTGATGTTTTTGTTAATAGCTCCTTGGGTATCTTCACCATCAAATCATTTTGGAAGACCAGGACCAGCTGGGAGATGTGAATTCCCCCCTTCTCAAAACTTCTCTGAGTGAATCTTACAGTGTAGGAATTGGGTATTGTAAATGAGGATTCACAGTGACTTTGTAGTTCCCACAAATCCTTACCCAGTCTTGGGAGCATGTATGGCTGGTGTGGCTGCTGCCCTGGAATCTGCAGGTGAAATTACAGCCAGCCTCTGCAATCCATCCCACTGCTCCTCTGATGTATCCCACCACCTCTCGGCAGCCTCCCTCCCCTACACAAAAGGCACCAGTCTCAGCCATAGCAACTGAGAAATGGCATCCCCGGCTCCTCCAGCCTTCCCGTTGCACCACTTAGGAAACAAATGTCTGCCTTACATAGGGCTCTACTTTTTAACTCCTGCCCCCCACTCCCTGGCAAGTCTCCAGGGTGCTGCTCTTTGGTCTGGTTTACACTTAAGTACATTGTCACATTCTGCCTATGGGCAGGACACTGTCTCCTTCAGTCCCAGTTAACCCTAAGGGCACAAGGATACATGGAGAATTTACCGTGACAACAAAAAAACCTAAAACTCCTTCTTTCCCCTTTCTGGGACACCTTAACAACCTGTTAATTTCCTTCACACTTACTCAAGAAATTTTTCTTTGCTAGCCGCCCAGGCTTAAAGACACATGGTTTGTTTTCACAGTAACAGGATAGATACAGACGAACTCAGCCCATCCCATCCATGCCAGTAAAGGGGCTTGGGCCCTTCAACTTTTACTCTAAGGAGCACCCTCGTTCTGAGCCATGCTCATCCAAGGCCTGTCCCACCTACCCTCTCCCAAAGGCTTTTCTAGATGGTGGAGCTCCCTCTGATAGTGATACCATCTTATTCATCACATGCAATGAGCTTCCAGCATCACTCAGTACAGAAGGACCTGGATGAGGCTGGGTCCACGCTGCACAGCAACGCTGTACTTTGACTTTCCTCTAGGACACATAAAGCTCCACCTGATCAAAGTTACATTGCACCTAAAGTATCTCCTGTGGCAGCCCTCAAGGCTGGATTGTGCTGTGCAAGCATACAGCATTTTTCCTGGTGTTCTACTCCATAAACAAATTTGGGTTTGACTACATTTAAAAACAACAAACAAACAAACAAACTAGCAGGGAAGAAACACTATTTAGATTTGTTAAGGGCTCAGTAGTGTTTCCTCCTCCTAGCTGATTCTTAGATTTTTAAAAAAAGAAACCTCTGGTAGGTATAATGGGTCTAAATGCTCATTTACTCCTTTATGTTCTTTCTCACCAAGTTCTTGTGGAAAATATTCATCTTTATGTATTCAAAATGCTTTCCAGACAACAGTCGGAAAACAGCCTTTGCTGAGCTGCATTTTCTGTAGCATTTGCATAAAAATACAGTTCAATTCTCACTATATGCTGCAAAAATCGGACTTTTTTATTTCCATTAAGTTGGAAGCTGTCCATATTGCCATATGTAGCCATTTTATCTTTCCTTGTTCCTTTCTTATAAAGCACAGTCCTTGATGCCAGCTTGCTTTATATTCCTCCCATTCATAGGGAAGTGAAAAAAAAGGCATTATTCCTGAAGAGACAGCAGCAGAACAATAACTTAGCTTACAATCCAGAACAGCAGAAATTCAGCAAATCTAACCATTCAAGCCGCCTCATGACAAAAACAAGGTTCAAACTCTGTTTTTCTAGTGACTGCTGGTTTGCAAGTGGGCTCTTAAAATATAAGTGATAGCAGTTTTCCAATGCCTCACAAAGTGTGGTGTTTAAAATAAATACTTGATATTCAGTCATTTAACAAAACAGAGCTTCATATTTCTGGTTTTATGTGATACATTGTACTTAAAATCGGTGTGACAGCGATGCACTTCTGGCAGCAAAGTGGAATATCTGCAAACATTTGCAATAATCAAGTATCAAGTTGGTTTCCTTGCTGTTCAGGCTGATTTCATTCATACAGACATAGATCATGGCCTCAGCTTTAGCGAAGTTACAGGAAAGATCAATTCAGCCCTTTTAGTTTGTGTTTACAGAGTCATACATTTTTTATAGTTCTACAGGTAGAGAGAAGACTACAGCACCATCACATGATTTCAAGGTGATTATATATAAATGAAATAGATAATTCAGAAGGCAGCCCCTTGTACTTGTCACAATGAGTGGGTGGCAAGGATACAGTGAGTGTTTGCAGAAATGTTGAGCTTGTGAGAAGAGTTGTTTTTATTAATTGCATTGATTTTGGTCTGAATGCCAACTTTGTGTCCAGCTTTACCATCAACAGACTGTACCAGCTCCTCGACTAGTCCCATTTTCCCTAGTTTTACACACCTACTGCTACTCAGGAATCATTAAGTCTAGTCCCATGTCAGCCCTTACGCCTTGTTTGCACTAAAAAATAGTTATTTAAGCCTTAGAAACATCTCACCTCTGATTTCTTTGCTTTGACCACACTGTGATGTTAGAGAACAGAGCTCAGAAGAAAACACTTTCATCTGACTCATTTCATTGTAACACTCTTTCTCTACCTCACAGAGGTAGGGTTGGGGGGTGGGAAGGGGGGAAAGTGAGAGTTGGGTTCTCTCCTGTTGGATTTTTGCTTGTTTGTTTTTAAGGAGGCAGAGAGATGCCTCCTGAACACAGCCAAGTGCAGCTGAAAAATCGGGGGCTCAGTTCAGTGCTGTGTGCAGGTGTGGGGTGATGCTGATTCTGGCAGCATCATACAGGGAAGTCTGCTTGGCTTTGGACAAGTCTCTGCCAAATGACTGTCGTGCCCCTTGCACGTCTGCAGGGGAGCCCCCAGCTCCTTGCTGCTGCCCTAGGCAAGCCACCAGCAGGCACAGGCAGGGAGGTAAGCTCCAGGCTGCCAGTATTCCCTTGTGCTGGGATGGAGAACAGCTGAGCAGAGAGGGCATCACCACTTTGGAAGTGTGGAATGGTTGGATGGGGAGGGAGGGAAAATGTTATTTCCTGAATGAGTCACGTCAAGTTAAAGTCTCTGGGTTGTGTACAGCAGCTGAAGCTGACGCTGTCACTCAGTGAGTAATAAAGGAGATACCAACTCCCATCTGAACTCATTTTTTGTTCTGGCACTCAGGGAATTCACTCATCTCAGTAATTCTTTGCAGCTCTTGCTTGTCACACATGCTAGGTGAGGAATGCCTGTCCCAGAAAGGCAGACACCTCCCCACCAAATGGGGAAACAAAGCCAAGCCCAAAGGAGAGAGGTTTAGCCGGATGTTTGTTTTGGGATTTCCCATCTCAAGTGCCTGTACAGCAAACCCTTCCCCCCTAGACTTTCACTTAGGCACACTTACACACAGGAGGCAGGGGGGAAAGATAGACTTTACCAATGCCAACTCTAAATTCTCATTTGCAAGGAAAATAGCCATTTGCCCTCTGAGGCAATAAATGCCCATTATGTTTACGGATGTTTTCTTGCTGCTGTTCAGCAGCCACCTACTTTCTCTGTAGGCAAGAGCCAGCCTTGCTTTTTAACACTTATTGTAAGAGCCAGCAATCTCACTCAGAACCTGTCCAGCTTCAGCAAATGATGCTTGGATCCAGTGGCACAGTGTGAACTGCACAGGGAGCTGCAACTGGTGCCATTTGGCTCCACACATTTTGGCATACTAGAGTCTCATGGGCAACGTTCCTGCTGCTGGTACATCTTTAATTTTTTAAATGAAAATGTAAGTGAAACAGTATTCAAACTGCAAAGCTTCCCAAGGAGGCACATTGCCAGTGCTCCTCATTGGCCAAATTGAGCAGAGGAGCAGGAACGTCCCTGCAGCAGCAAAGGCATGAGACAGGCAGGGGCTGGGTGAGGTGGATTTCCCTGAATAATAACAGCTGAAAATGGAGACTTGTAGAAAACAAAAAAGAAGCAAGCAAACAAACCCCCGAGCCAATCAACCAAGAAATACCCCAAACAAAAACCCTAAAACCAAACAGAAACAGGACCAAGGATAAAGTATATAAGGGAAGCTGTAAGAAGAATTACACTGAAATTCTGTCTCACTAATGCCATCATCTTAGTTATCCTTTCTGCTTCCTTCAAAACCTATCAGTCATCACATCCTCTGGCTGACTTCTGATCTTCAGATGCTCATCTTCCAGCAAACTCTCATGTGATTAACTACTGGGAACAATCCCATCCCAGTAAAACAGAGCTATTAATCTTAGTAAGAGTTAGCACCTAAATTACTGTTTCAGGACTAGGGCCCTGACACATGAAGCTTTTGAGGCAGCAGCTGTCATAAAACTGTTCAGCATCTAAAGAGACCTATACAAAATGTTTAAGCAATGTTAAAACCAACCAACAATAACCCACTGGATTTGTGCCTGGTTGCACAATGAGCCCTTACCCCGGCCCAGCCTCCAGCCCCACTGCAGCCCTTGGGCTTGGGGAGCACCAGCCCTTCCCAGGGATTAATTGATGGAGCTTTTGAACTTTGCCTTTATCATCAACCACCTTGGCTGGGGGTTAAATGTGTTAATATCTTGTGTGTTGTAATTGCAGCATAGCTACAAGCTTGTCTTGGATTTCTGCCACACTGCTGCTCAGGCTTACCTGCATGCTGCATGCTGCCCAGCTCCTGAAACTGAGTGGGTAATGTGAACTTCAGCACAAAGGAGTCAAAGAGGCTTTCTGGTCACTCAAAAGTGATCAGAAAGCATTTTAAGAGTATTTTGAATCTGCATTTTCAGGAAAATGAGCAAGATCCATAGGTGTACTATACCAACGGAATTGAAGTGGTCTTAAAAGAGGTTAAGTTATGCCAGACAGATCACTAACCCTGGACTCCAAATAAATACAATATAAAAGTACAGAAATCATTCACAGAGAGAGCGACAGAGAAGTTGAAGCTCATCTTGGGTGGTCACACATGCTTGTGCCCCACAGAAGGTAAGTCAGTCACCCCACTGCGTTGAGGGGGCTGTCTCACATGCTGAGAAACAGTTCACCATTTCCATACTGGCAAAGGGACAAAGTCCTTCCTGGATGAGGCTTTAAGTGACTGTACAGCCTCAGAGACAAAAAGCAGCTAAACCACATTTTGCCACAGGGCTAAATAACGAAGATCAGTGTTTAGCAAGTAACTTAGGCAACAGCATCATCCATATTTCTTTTTCACATGACAGAAGTGAACTCAGAAGAGTGAAGAAATCTACACTGAATAATTTCTCCAGCTGTAGTGTGCTGACTTTGTCAGCCATGCTCTAAATCTCTGAAACCTCCATGCAGAGTATTTCAAGCTTGTTCCCTTGACAGCCAGAAGCATGAACACACAAGGGATGCCATTGGCAAGGAGGGGTGAAGGAGGCAGGTGAGGGATGCTACTCTGCTGCTGCGATGAGCCTGCAGCTCCCCATGCTGCTGCCACAGCTCCAGCCTGCACCACAGCTGCTCACCTCCACACCGCCCTGGGCTGCCAGACTTACATCTCATCTCCAGCACTTAAGGGTGGGAGAAGCTCCTTTCTTCACCTCAGGGTGAGCTCTGGTCTCCTTTGCTTGTGTCATACTCCCACCACCTAAGTGTGGGCTGGGCAATGGCCTGGCAGCTTGGGGAAGCACATGTGTACTATGAAAGGCACTGGGGTGAAATGTTGTTTCTTCTTGTTTCGTTATCCTTCCTTCAGATGAGGATATTTTTAAAGTTTGGGAAAGGATTCAAGTCAGATGAGGAAAAAAACCCCAACCACTTCTAGGCATATTTATAAAACAAGTAGTAGGGGATTTTTGTTGTTTTTTTGTTTTGTTTTGTTTTGGGGTTTTTTTTGGGTTTTGCCTACTTGTTTATTTTTTGCACAGGTTGTGCTTTCATAATGGGATCTTTTTGCTTGTTCTGGGGGATCGTTTTGTTGTCTTTTTTTTTTTCTTTAAAAAGAAACCAATGAAAAAAAATCATCATCCTAGTGGCTAGTAATTTTCAGGTCAGATATGAGGTAAAATTAGAAGCAATGACACAACTTTTTGGAGGGTGTACAGAAACAGAAGTGCTGCTCATTTCAGCTGCTGCATGGTTGAGCATCTGTGGCAGGCTGTGGTCTCGCAGACCGCACGCAGACCTAACAGCCTGTATTTTTGGTCTGTAACTGTAGATCCTACTCTAATGCTGTGCCTTCCTCTCCAGAGCTGTTAAATGGAGCCAAGAGGATTTTTCCACCACAGACTGGACTCATCAGCAAACGGGCAAGATGTGCTTGGGATAAAGACTAAAATTTCCACTCCAGTTTTTTATGTCGGTCCCTCCAGAGCATTCAATGCACAAATCTGCTTTTCTGGGAGTCTTGCTGATGAGCAGGTTTTCTGCCCCAGCCTTAAAGCACACCTGACAGCAAGGAAGGACCTACAGCCCTGCAGTCCCTGGGGGGTGCCAAATGATGGCCCAGCCCTTACTCAGATTATTTCAACAAACCAGCCAGTCATCCCTTCTTGTGGATTTGCCCCCACCTGAAGCAGCTGCACAGGACATCCCAAGCCCATTGCTCAGGGGGTGTCCTCAACCACCACACTGTGCCTGGCTCCTGCCACCCTAAACACACTGTCAAGGCTTGGGGCAACCTTTAACTGTCTTTGATGAACATTACACATATTTTCAGGCAATGAATCCCTGCTGTGACAAAAAATACAAAACAAGGGAAATAAAATTGCATAGGTTGTTGTTTCAGCTCAAGGTAATGACTCCAGCAGCATCTGCAGGCTGACACTCCGCTTAGATTAATGTTGCTTTCAAGAATGTGACTTGATTTTTCTTCTTAACATTTGTCTTTACCAACAAGCCCCTCACCTTAGCACCAAATAATTGACTCTGCCTTGGAGATACTAGAGCTTGTCAAAATGCTTTAAATATTGGGCTGCAGCTCTCCCAAAGCCAAGGAAAACAGCCAGGGAGACAACAAGGCCTCACGTGCCTGTGCCATGGTGTGTTTGGGTGTGCTGGACCACCAGATGCCCTGGTGAGGGCAAGCACCACCCTCACCACCAGACTTGACTGCTCAGGCTTCCCAAGACATATCAAAGCTCAGAGGTTTCCCCCAGATCTGCCTGGTGAAAGAGACACATGGGAAGCACTGCTTGTCCTCCAATCCCCCACAATGCTAGGCCAGACAGCTCTTCATTGCTTTCTTCCTTTCTAAAACTTTTAAATATTTAAATTAATAATTTAAGTACACTTTTCATTCACTGGTAAAATGACCAAGTGCAGTCACTGTATAACAGAGCCTCATGTTCATTTTCAACCACATACCAACCATCTTCCTGTGCGGAAGAGAACACACAGCAACAAAAATCTTGTCTACAAATCACCTCACCACCTTCTCCAAAGAGATATTTTTCAGTGGTATTTTAAGCACCAAAAAGGAAAAAAGAGAGGAAACTCTTTAAAGGCAGCAACAGAAAGGCAAGATCTGTTCAGAGAAACATAAACGTGATGGCAAAATTTTCTTTCGTTTTCTTTCTATCAAATCTAAAAAAATAATTTTAATTGATTCTTGAGGCAGTTTTTGAAGTTCAATAAATGCTTCAGAAATCAGTTGGGAGTCCACAAATGTTAATAGTATTTAGCTCATTTCAATAAAAATGGCCTCATTAACATGCCAGCTGCTAAAATGTGTGATACCAACTGTGTCCTTCTGCCAGCCTGCAGGGAAGCATTCCTACTTACTACTCAGTTTTGCTTTAAGAGACCATTTAGAAAACATACCCATTTTACGGTGTGTATGCATTCAGACAATAATTACTTCACTAGTGCCCTACCCCCAGAAATGGCTTTAAAAGTCCCTGGCAGCTCTTCCGACCAGCTGAGCTCAGGCTGGCTTTCTTTGAGAATATTTTTTCCACAGGCAAGTACAACCTCATTTGCTTTCTCATCCATCAGCACAGAAGGAGCCAGGTGAGCACCGTGCCTGTCTGAGGCAAGAAGTTTTTTATTATCGCTCTGCTAGGTGGAAATAAATAATCTTTGCTCAGCTCTGCTGCTGTCGAGTCACAACCATTGGCTGCAGCTCTCTGGACTGTGTGGAAGCAGCAAACCTCCAGCTCCAAAATTTGAAAGTCACATTGCAGTTACTATGAGAGCAAGCGCCTGCTGCCTTCACCCAACACGAACTAAGGATGACCCACATTTTGGCTTTAGAAACATCTTTTGAACTAGTGTTTATGCATTGTGATTGGATTTCTGAGACTCTTGGAATGAAAACCATTAGGAGCTTTCAGGAGTGGGGTGAAGCCTGTGTTTGAATGGGCACATCATCCAACCCAGGTTCAGGGCAGGAATAACATTTAGGAGCTCATTTTGAAACTTAATTTGCTGCTTTAGGGTCCTTAGGTCAGCTACTGCTGCTGCCACCTTCCTGCCCAGCCATGGCACACTGAGGGCTTGAGACACTGCTGTGGTGCTTTGAGGACACACTAACAGTAGCAGCATTAATGATGTGCCAAATTAAACCATGTCATTAGGCCACAAGGTAAGCAGCACTGTATGAGTATTTCCAGAGAAAATGCAGGACACCAATCAATAAAGCACCGATCAAGTCAAAGACATTGGCAAAAACAGCTCGGAAATGTCACCAACAAGTGGTAACAACAAAAATTTCCACATCTAATACGTATGTCCAGCATAAAGCTTCCTTAATAATTGAAAATCCCAGCTCAGGAAAAACATCACACTGGCCTTTAAGAGTTGGGGTTAGATTCTTGGATGGTATGAATGCCTCTTTCTTGTGCTTACATTTGTAGGCGTGCTTCCAGCTGGCGCCGTACCTGTCAGCACGCTGTTCACGCAGTTAAATGGCGCTGGAGGTGCCAAACAATAGCCATTTCACCCAAACCAGCTTAGACAGCAACACACGTGCCAGCCTGCCTGCAAAGCCTGGTCCCCTCTCCATGGCAGACAAAAGTAGCGTGTGACTGGCTGTGCCACATGTGTCCCCCAGTGCAAGCCCAGAGGAGAGGCCAGCAACCATGCCAAGAAACCCTTTTCTCACTGTTCTAGAGCATCCCAAATGCCTTACTGTGACCATTCTGTCCCATAAGAGCCAGCATAGAGGCTGTGAAATCCTCATCATGCTCAGATACACCTTTGCTGGGGAATCACAGAAGGAACTCAGCCCCCCACGGCTGAAGAGCAGCTGTGCAGGGTGCAACCCTAAAAAGCAGGCCAGAGTCTGCAAAAGGCAGAGAAATTATAAGCAAAACTAAGCAGCAATGAGGAGCCACTGCAGCAGCAGGTCCTACATGTGGCTACCCTGAAGCTGGGGCCACAGTTCCTTGTCATCCTGCAGCTCTTACCCGGGATGCAGCAGGATTCAGCTCAGACACTTCACTGAAAGGATCTGAGTCCATATTGCCAGTGAAAGTGGATTTAAACTAAAACACAAATGCCAAAACACAAAGAGCCAAATGGGCTGATTTGGCTCTCCTACCTCATGCTGCAGTGGCAAAAAGGGAAAACAGAAAGCAGGACTGTCTGAAGCAGCACAATCCATTTGACTATCTATCTCCCAAGCCCCTTGTGCAAGCAGAAACAGCGTCATACATCTGCCTTCATCCTCTTTTTTACCTACTCCTTCCCAAATGCCATCTAGGACTGTTAAAAAGGTAATGTATTTTCCACTGCTCACATTAGCACCCTGCTGGGTCAGAGGCACAAGAAAAACCTCCCATTCCTGCACCCTCAGACCCCCCACAGTTTCAGGCTCTGGCAAACACCAGAGAGACAATCCTACCTGCATCCCAGATGTGCCCCAGCCTCTGAGAAACCTTGCCAGTGAAAAGACAGAGTAAGTGCTTCAGCTGAGTGCACTGCCAAAATCTAGGCAAAGTACAGTGCTCTAAAGCACAGGGGGGACTGGAAAGGAAAACGTGTCCTGCAACCATGGTGAGTACACAGCCAGCAAATCCTGTCTGTGACTCTGTGAGGCCCCAAACGCTTGGTGCCTTTCAGTGGAGATCTGATTGCTGCTTCCCCTTGTGCTAAATAAACCTCACAATCCTGTGGCAGGCAGAGTGACCCCCTAGTGTCTGTCACCACCCTGGGCACCCTGTGCAAGGGAGATGGAGGTGTCAGCCCTTCCCACAGTGATCAGAGCTCCCGAAATTCCTGCACTGCCTGTCAGTAATCAGTCTCAGGGCATCTCAAAAAGTATAACTAAAGAGAAAGTGAGACAGACCACAGGCAGAAAAAGCCACAAGAAGGCTGAACAGGTTATAAATGCCCAGTTCTTCTGAATTCGCTGTGAGATGCTGAACACAAACCTTGGCAAAGATCCTCCAATGCCACACAAGGAATCAGAGTAAAACCATGGGGTAAAATTTGAGGCGCTACTTAAGGCAAAGGTGAAAACACAAACAGCTTCAGAAAGTGACTGGAGATATTCACAGGAGGTCAGCCTGCCTGAGACCATGGGATGCAATTACTTCTGTGTTGCCTTTGAGGACATCTTTGATGACCAGAGCATGGCCACAGGTGCATGTGCAAACACTGGGACCTCTACCATAACACTGGGCAGTGGCAGCCCACGAAGGCAGGGGAGAGGACACTGGAGAGGCCCCTCTGCCTCTGGCCACCCAAACAGAAGCAAAAGGTGCCCTCCTGGAGAGCGTGGTGGTGTGTGGAGCACATCAGGCTCTACATAGTCCAACCAGGAATTTCAGCCACAAAGGACAACTTTGAAGAGCTATAAACATTTTGCTCAACAACTAAGTATATATATATTTTTTAATTTCACTTACCAGCCTCTGTGCAAAGGCATCTCAATAGCTGCAGTATTTTCAAATTTCTCAGCTAAGCTTCTTTTAGTGCAGTTATGGGGTTTTTTGGCATTACAGACTGGAAGGTGCAGGCAGCAGGTTGGTGTTCTCCAGACGTACATGTTCACAGACTATTCCCTGTAAATCATTAAATCATTGCTCCCCCTCCCTGGGGGGAGTAGGTGCCCCAGCCACCCCCCTTCCTCTCTTGGTTTTATTTTGGGTCACCCGTATTTCGCTGGAGAGGTCAGAGTGTGGCAGCACAGCCGCGGCTGAGGCCCTTCCCGGAGGGAGGAAGGGAGCGCACAGAGCTTTTGAAGCAACGATAAGAGAGAACATCGCAATTAGGGGTTTATCATTTCTCCAGCAAATTTGCATTTTAAATTACAATTTAGCATAATTGTGTTTCATCTTTCTTTTCAGTCTGACTTCTGTAACTCTTATTATTTCCTAAGTAGGGTTTGAAATGCTGTATAAGACCACAACTAAAAAAAAAACCAAAAAAACCCCAAACTATTCTATATCAATATTTTTTTTTCCTCAAAATCTTCATTTGAGATTAACCATTGTGGGGAGTGGGGGAGGCAAGAAAGTCATCTGAGATGAGGAGGAGTAAAATAAGCTTCGCACTGAGGAAGGAGCTGGGGGCTCTGGCTCATTACTCCAAGCTCAGCAGAAAGCATGGGGGACTTTAGCAAATATTTCACCCCAGCTACCTCCTGGCCAGGCAGACACCCTGACCCCACCATGGGGAATAATCCCAATTACCAGCCCCTTCACTCCAGAAGTTCACAGCTTGGCCCTGAGTGCTAAATCCAATTATCTCTAGGTCCCATTATGCAAAGATACCTTGACAGCTCTGCTGTCAGGATAGATTAACCCATGGCCACAGACCCCTGCATCCCCTCCATGCTGCTGCTGATCATGTGAAAAGTCAAACAGCACCAGTGTGGCCGATCTGCTGCTCCTTGATTTCCCATCCCTTCCTTACAGCTCTTTGCCACTCACCAAATACTCAGTGCTGCCCTTGAACTGGGAGTGGGAGGCTTGGCCCCTGACAGGGCTAAAAACGTGCTGAGCCCCTACAGCTGGCTGCCCATGCCATGGGAAAGATGTGGGAATTAAGAGAATCGCCTCAGTTCCCTCAATACACGAAACAAAAAAGGATATCTAGATCTCTCCAGCATGCTCTGAAGGGCAAAGAAAAGCCAGTCAGGATGCACTTCAATCCATAATAAAACAACACTGCTGCTATTGTCAGGCATCTGAATGGAGACGTGAAGGTTAGATGAGCCTGCGTTATATTTAATGCTGTCAAATACTGTTGGAACACAAAGTCTGGTTTGTGTTATTGCTGCAATCCCTGCCTGCAAGGCTCTCCTGCAGTCTGAAAGAACCTCCAGCAAGTAATGGGCTCATTTTTTCATAATTGCAGAATTCTAGTCAAGAAAATGATGGGGACTTTGTATTTGAATGTCACCTCCAATATGTCATGTTAATTTTCCTTTTTTAAGACCCTCATCTGGATGCTAATGCCAGATGATTATGTTGGTATATGAAACCAATGAAAGCAGGTCTAAGTAAAAGGCCACCAATTCATATCCCATCAGGACAGTGGTTGTGGGTTTATTGGCACAATGGTCCCAATTTTGATCTGAGTTAAGCCGATATAAATTAAAATTTAAAAAAAAAAATTGATGGCTGGTGGGGGAAGGTCCATGGCTGGTATTAATCTGCACATCTCCAAAAGCAGTGCTTCTGCAGAGACTGACCCTGAGTGGACATGTCCATCCCAGCCAGTGAGGCCACACATACAGGACATCCCAGGGGCTGGTGCTGAGGCAGGGGTGAATGCTGCTTTCAGCCTTGTTTGCAGAACTTTTCTCTGTAAGCTACTTTAGCTGTTTTATACACACTCTCTTTCTGACAGAATGGGAAACAAAGGGTTTCCTCCCTCATCCCCCATCCTCCAGCCCATGAAGCAGTTTCACTATGTTCAGATTTTGCCACAATAAAAAACTTCCAGGTTTGGTTTTTTGGGTGAGGTCTTTTTGGGAGGGGAGAGTTTTTTTCAGTCTTTTAAGGCATGGGAAATAAACAACTCAATAAATCAGTGCTCTATTTTACTGCATTGGATTAAGACAATATCCTTAGGATACCACTATTAATTAATGATCCAATCCTTATAGCTTCTCCACAGTAGGATATACATTGGCAGAACAGAGAAGCTCCAGATGGAGGAAAACTTCTGCATCAGATAAGGCTTTATGAGTGACAAGTCTCTGCCACTCATGTTTAGGGCCACAGACATAAGCCGCTTGTTATGCTTCAAATCAGCTAAAAATACCCTAAATAGAAACATTTTGATTCTCAAAACCACCTGTTACATCAGAGGCATTCAGAACATTCTGAATTGTGTGTAAGAAGCACCTTGTTTTTTCTAATGAAAGAAAAAGTTTAGAGCAGTAAAAAGTAAGAGGGAAAAAGCATGAACTGCAGCCACAGCCCAGCTTCAAATGCATCCCACTAAAAGTTCATGGAATAAAAAGTAACACAGAACTAGCAGACTACTTGCAAGCTCCCACTGGGTGAAATTAAAATTGATTGACTTGCCTTTTTTATTTTTTTCCTGCAAAAGCTGAAACTTATTCTCACTTTTTTTGAGAAAGCAGATCATGTGGGTTTGATGCCAAGTGCACTGCAATAATAACAGCCCTAATCCGAAGCCATAGGCAGGAGCACAGAGCTCTTTACAAGAGCTCCAGTTCGTGGGCAGGAGACCTCTAAGCCAGCACCTGAAAGGATTCCTGAACCAGTAAAATTGGCTGCAAAACCTTTCCAAAAGTACTATTTTTGGCAGATGAAATGAGGACAGGGAAATGCAATACAGACTGTGACCAGCAATCCATTCCCATAGGAGCAGTACCAGCCAAGCCACCACTCCAGCCCTTGCTTCAGCATCACAGGGACATGCACAGCTGGTCCTGCTCCTTTGAGTTGTTCAAACATTTCGGACTTTTCCTGCATAAGAGGGGCCCTGGGTGAGCCAGGATCTCAACTTTCACAGTCAGGTCAAGAATTCACATGCACTGACCCCCCACAACAGTGAGTCAAACACAAACCCCCCACTCAAATGTCCTGTTCCCAGCTCCCACAATCCTGGTTTACTTAGGCTGTAGTAACCACTTAAACCCTCTCCTCAAAGTTACATAATCTTCTGTATTACTGAAGTGGCTTTTTTTAAACTGATGAAGATTAAGTATTTCATTTTGCCTCTTAAAATCTGTGCTCTGTATCATCGCATGGTTTTAAAATGCCTGGTGGGATTAAACTCAAGACTTTTCTCCATTAGGACCACTAAAGCTTTTTCAATTTGAATCTGTATTTTTTTTTTTGATAAGACAAGAGGATACCATATAAATCACTGTTATTTTTAAACAGTGTCCCCCACCCCATCTTTAGAAAGGAAAGGATAATTTGAATTTCAGATTTTAAACACTGATCTCACTTGAGACTCCTTCTATCCCAGATAGTGATGCTATGCTTGCTGTCTAATTAGAAGAGATGGATTAAGTGATAGATTTATTGCATACCTTGGAAATTACCATAACCATTATTATAATAGTAATGTCTACATCCTGCAGGATCCAGAAGTGCTTAACCAGATAAAGAAATCCTGTTTTCATTGGGCACATGTAACAGCACTGGCATCTGGAACATCTGCAGGCTAAAAAAAAGCAAACCAAGACAGGATTCCATCTAGTGTGTATTTGTGCTAGGTATAAAGTACATCTGAGGGGTCCTCATTCTTGTTCGTTTTCAGTGTAATTCATAGGTTTAAAAATAATGTGTACAGAAGAAACAATAGCCATCCAACCTCCACAAAGTAAAAGGAAGTTAAGAAAATAACCTTGCTTGAGATTGGTTTAAACACACAGCCAGACTCTAAAATTTCTGGTTTAGATGTTGTGGAAGTTTGTATGCATCTCTTTAAAAAAAAATCAGTGCTCCTCATGAGTCTTCTGGAGAGACAGTAGTATTTCAGCCATGGCAGAGATCATGGTGAGATATTACAAAAAGGTTCTTCACCCAGAGGGTGTTGGACACCAGAACAGGCTCCCCAGGGTGGTCAGACAGCATGGAGCCTGTTTAAGAAGCATTTGCACAACACACTCAGGCCCATGGTGTGACCCTTGGGGAGCTGGAATCAATAATCCCTGTGGGTCACTTCAGCTTATTCTGTGATGTTGGTATCCTATGTACACCAAGGCCCAAACAGGGTAACAAAAGTAATAGCAGATAAATACTCACGTGCCCAAAGGTGCTGGGTGAGTGTAGCCTGTAAAGCAAAGAGAAGCCAGTGCTGGTAGCTGCTGTGGCAAGGAAGGGACACTGCAAGAGTTTCTCGCTAACCTCATCGTTGCTTATCCTCCGGACCACAACACAGCTGCAGAAACACACCACCTTTGCCTGCTGTTTTACTTTTCAAAGCCTGCATTCCCACATCATTTCCAAAGATCTTTTCAGAGACTCCTAAAGGCAGCAACTATAAAACTCCCCACCTTTAGAGCAACAAACACTTCAATAACACCAGGCTGGAAGACAGCACAGGCAGGGTGAGGTTAACAGGGCAAGTCCAGGCTTCCTCCACGAGGCTAAGACAACTCTTCACCAGAAGAGCAATGCCTAAAAACTACTAGCTGCACCTGGAAGGTGGGTGCTCAATGGGTGTCTGTTGTAACGAAGAGGGAGAACCTAAATGTTGCACTTAATCCTCTTAATTCAGAGGAACGTGACAGCGAAGGTAGTTTTCAGCCGAGCATGTAAATCAGGGCAGTTTGCAATTGTAGCTGGCTTTATAGAATCGTGTGCTCAAATCAGTAATTCTTCCTGGCCAGGAGGAAGATTATCATCTGTTGTAAATTGTCATACTTCAAAATAGCACATTAATTGCTGTGATAATTTACACCAGCTGAGAATCTCCCCTGGGGACTGTGTTTATTACTCAGCTTTGTGTCTCAGACAATAGCGGTCCCTATCAGGGATGGGGTCCTGTGGTACTTTCATCATACTCATAATAATGGAAAGAGATAGAAACCTTCTGTCTTTCCATTTTGGGTAACTAATGCATCAACTAAATTGGATTTAATTGCATAACAGTGGAAGTGAAGCCTGGAAGCACTGATGGAAATCATCTTTGGGGTTTTTCTTCCCCTTCCTCCCTGCTCCAGTTACCTTTTACTAAATGATCATCCACATATTTATAACACTGCAGAAATCACACACTTATGTTTCAGGGCATAAATAGTCAAGCTACATTTTTCCTTTACAAAACCAATTTTAAAATACATGTAGGTAGCAGATGAAGAGGGTGCATTGGGGTTAAACTGTTCAGCACTTGAATTTACCCAAATAAATAGTGAAAACGTTTTTGGCTCGCTTCCTCGAAATATGACCTGTCAGTTGTGTTCAACTTGATAAGGTCTTTCAAAGCTAAAAGTAGTTGAGTGGGTAGAGCTGGCAACACCCTGCAAACTTACTTTGGCTTTTCTTCAAAAAGCAGAACCCTGTGAAACATTTTTCATTAATGCAGTAAATGTTTTACAGAAAAAAAAAAAATTTGACCCAAATAACCAACCTACACTGATACCCCAAGAAAAATGCACTGGGGGTGTTGCTGAGCTGCCTTTCCATGCATCCTTCCTTCTGGGTCCCACACTTGGCCTCACAGTAGGCAGGGGTAGGACCAGCTCAAGGAGAGATGCTGGCAACTCCCATAGAGCCCTTTCACGTCCCAGGCACCACAGCAGCGGCTTTTAGTCACACAAAGGTTTTCTGTAACCAGTTCTCCTGAAGCTGGAGAACACTGGAAGATTTGCAGGAGCTTTTTTGTTCACTGCATGGCCCCTTTTCCCCTCTCCTAATGCAAACAGGCTCTTAACGATCTAAACAGCAGCTCAGAAATGTTTAGAGCACATGTATTCCCAGTGGCTGGCAGAGCTGTCACTGCCTACCAGGCAGCTGTGGGAAGCAGGGAAAGGAGCCAGGCGGGGCTCCCAAGGATGGTCAGCACCTCTAGCTTTTAAACATTTCCAGCTTTTCTGGAAATATGGATGGAGCTGCTTTTTTGCAACTTTGTTGCATGAAATTTGAAAAAAAAAATCAGAGGAAGTTTGAGGCATGCTCTAAAATACCTGATATCAAGAATATCACCTTCCAAATTCAGAAAGACAGTAGAAGCTATAATTTGGCCCACCCTCAGTTCCCTTCACTGCCATGGTAAAAATGCTTCTCCAGCCCCCCAGCATTTGGAAGATTTGTTCTTGAGGCAGACTGGGGGAGAGGATCCCACGGGGCAGTGTTCACTGCTCCCATCTCTGTAAAAAAACAACATGTCACTTGGAAAACACACTGCAAGGGACCTTTGCTTTTAAAAAATTCAAGGCAAACAAATTAGCCAGTACCCCTAAGAGAGTAATCATCTCCAGAGACATCAACTACCCCAGAATGTCTGATGTAAAGTCACTTTTAAATTGGGAATGAATATTCAGGGAAGCAGCACACTGCATTCACCCACTTGCTATAGAGCAAGACATTCCATAAATCCTGATCTCATTCTGCTGCTGCTGATTTGTCACCTTGCACTGCAGGTGACAAGGACTAAGCTGCCCCGTGCCTTTGTTTTCAGGAAGAATCAGGTAATTATTAGAAGTTTCACTTACTGTTTTCAATGCAGCCCAGCATGACAAGAAAACTGGAAATACTGGTGACATTCCAAAGTTTAAAACTTCTAATTTCCACTACCACCTGCACCAGCTGGTATGATCAACTTCCCCAGCAAACAGGCTGAGTTTCTCAGAAATAACATTTTGGGGCATAGGAGCAGGGAAAAGAGTAGGGTATGAAATAGATTTCACTCCCAGGAGCTACACCGTGGGGTAAAGACAGCTCTTCACCCAGAAATACGCCTGTTAGGGATCCCCTGCTGTCGGAATCTGTGGGTATTGGTGATTCCGAGATTGTAGAAAGTCTCTGTCTTTCTGCCCCGTTGCCAAAGAAGAAGCCATAGTTCGTCTGTGCTGTTTTCAAGGTTGTTTATTTTTGCTTATCTATAACATGTTCTGCTGCCCTGCCACAGGTCTGTCCTGCAGGGCAGCGTGTGGGGCTCTGCCCCTCAGTGGGATGGTACAAACATTATATACCAGAAATTACGTGTACTATATTTACAATAATGTGCCAATATCTATCATCTACGTTGAATAGTGTGTCCCTAGCCTAAACCAATAGAAAAATGCCAACATCACCAAGAACATGGAGGTAAGGAAGAAGAAGGAGGAAGAACAGGTTCAGGCCCACTTTCCTCCATCTTAGAACTCCTGACCCCCCTGTACAAAGTAAAACCCCCCTGTACAGGTGTTAAAACCCCCCTGTACAATACTAAAAAATTTTACCCTCTAATTTGTGACTACTTTTACTATACCATCTAACCCTCTGTGACTGCTTGTTCCACCTTTAAAGTTGGTAATTCATTCCATGGTTCAAACTCAAAATCACAGCTGTTCTCAGCTGCTTGCCAAGGTCTAAAATGCTTCTGACCAAGGCCTGGAACCTCTAAAAATGTCTGAGGGACATTTTGAGTTCCGACACCCTGCCTCCTTGCCCAGCACAGACTCTAGTGACAAGAAGGGGCACTGTCATCTCTTTTCCCAGTGCAGCACCACCAGTGCTTGTGGTGCTTTGCTGTCAGGAATGGCAGATCCCAGAGCCCAGTGGGGTGGCTACCACCAGTTCTCACTGCTGGAGCAAAGAGGGCTGAGGCTGATGAGCGATGCAAAGGGCAGCAAAAGCATCACCACCTCCCCTGCCTCTTCCAGCTGTGCACGAGGCTGTGGGAGCAGCCATTCCCTCAGGTTTGTACATGCCTAGTAACTAGTAGGCTGTGGTACTCAGCAAATTGCTGGTCTCAGGCTTTTTACTTTCTCTTTTTTTTTTTTTTTTTTTAAGCACAAACGTCATTCCCTGTGAAAACAGGTGATTTTGCTCTCAACCTGTTGGTTCAGGTTTCTACTCCCAGCACTGCCTTAGCAAAAGGCTAGGAGGGAAGGAGGGAAGTGGCTATTAAGCTGCAGAGGTCTTTGATCTGGTCTATTATGTTTTATGAGGCTTTAAAGCTGGACAAAAGTTAGGGCCTGCACCTCTCATCATCTTGAGAGGTAGAGCAGCAACAAATGCAGCTGGACAAGCTCCCCCAGCCTATCCTATGGGCATCCTTTGGCATCCTTAAGTTTTTTTAGAATGCACTACAGTCAACCTGGGGACACACATTAGCTCTGGGAAGGTGGGGCAGATGATAACTCTACTCCATCCCAGCCATGCAGCATTTCTGGCAGGACACTCTCATCACCTCTGCAGAGGAAGCTTTTGGGGGCTGCAAGGGAAGGAAGCGCAGGACAAGGCAGCAGGGCTGCCAACAACTGACTGTTTCTTTGCTTGGGTGGACTTTGCCACCACATGACTTGTCTTGAAGCATGGTTCAAAGACAGCATGTCTGACCTTGCCCGGGTGCAGCCCAGTCATCTCATGGGGTTGATGACACACTTTAATACAAACTGAGTTAGGAATTCTGAATGCATGGCAGGGTTTCATTCTGTACGTACCTCTACAACACATATCTCTTTAAGAAAACTTACTTTCTATTTAGCAGAAAGTTAAAGTATTTTCAGGAGACTACGTGGCAGAGAAAAAAACTAACAGAAAGGTGTCTTCAAAATAGCCCTGACTACTGGGACAGCACTTTAGAAAACATGACCTCCTGTGGGCCAGGAGAAATAATATGGTGAGCACATTGCAGCAAAGAGGTCAGAAAATGTGTCTTTTTTCCTTCCCTTTTGTTTGAAACACATACAAAAGCAGCTGCTGTTTTTCTCACACATTGCTGTGGTGTGCTCAGCCCACAGGCGTGTTCCAGAGCCACAGAGGATCCCACCAGGGCCTGTGGGAAATCAGAGCTCCACACCTCTGCGAGCCAGCGCCAGAATAACCTGCCCGATGCACACAGCAGCCGTGTCAGAGGCTGCTCCTGAACGTGTGGGACTAAGGGATGAGGTTCTCTGCCACAGGGAGCCATAAAGTCACAACGAGCTTGGAATATATTATAGTGGCCTCATCAAAAAAAACCAACCCTCCAGTTTTCTGTACAGGAAAGACAAGGCAAGCCCTCTCTGCTCCAGGGAGATGCTTACACAGAGAAAGCTCAATCTCTTATATAACATGTTCACAGAGTTTAAGAGAGTTTTGTAGCATGCAAAAATACCCCAACTATGGTTATGTTAAAAACACCTGCAAAAGCAGATTAGATCAGTCTGATAAAATGCTTAAATAATGCCCAAAGTTAATTTTAGTGGAATTACAATTTCCTGCAGCAGCTCATTAATGGAGATGTCAGTGACACTCCACTGCATGGCATGTCTTGCAAGAGCTCTTGGTGACCCTCACTACCCTTCTCACGCCAGTCTTTGCAGCAGCAGCAAGTCTGAATTGAAGCATCCATTCCCCTGCTTTGGATTCCACAATATAACAAGGACAGTATCTGAAAAACACCTGAGTTATCTTCTACTTGACAGTCTCATGCTAACATTATTGAAGATGACTCTTGCTCAGACTGTAAACTAAACCAATAAAATGTGAGGTTTATCTGGGGCAAAGCATATCCTACAAACAATAAAAATCCCAACCAGCTGTCAATTAAACAGAGCAATTTTAAAAAAAGTTCCTTTCCGACATTAAGCATATTAATCCTGCCTCATCAGAAAGTCTTGGTGACCTTGGAAAAGGGAAAACATCCTGTGGCTGTACCTGCCCTGGCTGATTTCACTGGCAAGGAAATCCTCTGCATGTCCCTAAGGTGCCCATCCCCAGAAAGGCAGCACAGGTGCCTGTCTGCAGTCAGCCCTGCTTCCTTGCACTGCGGTGCCTTGATGAGAGTGTCCCCATCCACTCCTCCTCTGTGGCCTCATTTTCCCATGCTGGAGAAAACCAGAGCAGCACCCAGCTTGACATCCCTACCCGCGCCCAGCACTCAGCTCAACTCTCCCAATGTCTCAGTGGAAACTCCTACTCCAGTGCTGGCCTGAAGAAACCCATTTGTCTTCTCCCTATTTAATAATAAGGTGAAGGACATATTCCCTGATTGAAGGGCACTGATGTTGAAAGCCTTGCCATACATCCCAGGAAGGAGAGCTGAACTCTGTCCATATTCCATCTGAATTGCATCCACCAGAGCCAACTCTGTTGCCTTGGAGGTGGGGGTGAGTGGTACTGCTTCTTTGTCTCTGCTCGGTGTCAGTGAAAACTCTCATATAAAAAAAGAACATTTCCCCATGTACAAATAAAGACTTGGCTGAAGTCTCCGGGTAAGATACATCTGTGGAAGTCTTTCCAGCGGATGTAGAAATTTGTTAAACATTTCCATCTGCTGAGGAGTCTGGCCATCAATTTGTCCTTCTAAATTCCTAAGTGGCATTGGTTTTCCAACATTGAAAAATGGGAAATTTTATTTGTGGGAATATCCAAACCAATAGATATTGCACAAACATGCACACATGAACAGAGGGGGACACAAAAAAAGGGTGGCAGGTAATGCACAGGCTTGCTCTTGCCAATTAGTATGAGAGGTTTAGGAGTACTCACAAACTCTTCATGAAAATGGCCTTTTAGGGAGGCTGACATCACCCAGATGTTTTTAATTACAATGACTCTGGGACTAATTTCTCTGCTTATCTGTCACTACCCTCCAGCACTGGTTCCTGTTGATTAAATCTGCCTCAGCAACAGAGTACAACGCTGGCTGGAGACATTCAGTTTCCTGGTGATTGGGTGTTAAGGCTTCACTGCATTTCCACATAAGTGAACACATACAAGGGAGAGCAGACCCATAGCGTTCTACTTTCTTTGCCCTGATGTATGTTCAGAGCATGTTCCTGTCCCTCGCTCCACAAAACTAGCCCTATGTGTCCTCATGACCCCTCAGGCCAGAAGCCAGTGGACGTGAATTCCAGAGGCACCCAGGACCCACAGCTTCATGTTGAAGGGAAAGATCATCTTTGAACACAAGGTCCTCTGCCCTCGGTGGTAGAAAAAGTTCATCCCACAAGCCCCTCTCCCTTCCACAACAGGAACCTCACAGGGATACGTGAGATTCCACAGTCTGAGACCAAGCATGTCATGCCACTCCAGCCAGTGAAGGCGTCACCATTGGACTGAGCAGGGTGAGAGAAGGTTTAGGGACTGAGGCCTCAGCTCCAAACTGGAACAAAGCAGCTGTACCAACACAACCCTGGTGAGAAAGCAAAAGCAACATGAATCACTGGCAGCCCAGTGTCCCAGCAGCAGCCAATAAGCAGTAGTTTTTCTTCTAAACCCTTAGAGATTCTCCAAGTTTCAGAGCACTTTAAAAAGCCCTTATGAGTGTAGAGCAGGATTTGTGCTTATTAAATTAAGTGCAATTTATTTTTTGTAAATCTCTGGGAGGACTTCACATCAAAGCCTGGTCTTGAGAGATATTTTCAGTCATTAATTTTCATTGGCTTCGCTGGAGAGGTGCATACTGAATACAGCTTTAGCTGTTTCTCTGAGACACTTAAAGAAAGCTACAGGGAAGAAAAGCCTCTCCTGTGGTCACCACATAGATGACCCCTTATTTGACGCCCCTATTACGTGGAATCCGGGGTAGTCTGTATCTCTGTTTTGGTCCAAGAAGCCCCTTATCAGGGCAACACTATTAGCTTTTATGAACTTCTCTTTACATATTTAAAGTGACCGTAGTTCCACTAATGGCTATAATTGTTCCAGACACCCATTAATTTTGATTTATTAACTTATTCAATTTCCCATATTGTAGTCTTGCCCACACTGTAAGTAATTTACTGTTTTAATATTGTGGGTCAATACTAATCATATCATCTGTAAGTTTTTTAATTAATAACAATTAGCACCTCCCATCAAGAGCTCATTTTCCTCAATGAGCACTGTTAATGTGATTTTTCAGAATCATTACCTGTATCCACTCCCAACTGACTATTCAACATGTTTCACCAGTGAAAACTGTTTAAGCAGCTACAGTAGCTTGTCATCTCCCATGATTTTATCAAGAATCTTGTCATATTTACTTTTCTTAAAGCCTCGGCCCTCCAGCTGAGTAATATCATGTGCACCTCATTTTCAAAGTAATAAAAAAATATTGATACAGCATGGGTGTAGGAAAAGAGCTTACCAACATAAACAGAAGCTCAAAAACCAAAGGGTAAATAAGAACTAAAATGGCCTCTCCACAGATGTGTGTGAGTGTTTATTCCTTTCCTTCTTATGATTTTAAGCTGGTGTCTGTTTTTTTTTCTGAGCCCACCATTACTTTTTAATATCAGCTACTGGCATTACTGTGGTGTTAAACAAGGAATGCATGGGTATAACAGTATTCAAGTCCCTTTAATAAAAATCTCTCCAACCCCTCTATGGTGTGGCCACTTAGTCTTTCATGTCAGCAATAAACACAGAAATTAATATTCAAATTAGTCAATATCTATTTGCACATACTAATCTTCTATCAGTTTTTACCAGGAAAAAAAAAATTCTAGTTTCTGAATTTAAACTGAAATTAACCCCCCAAAACCTTCACATTAATATGCAATGGCTTGCCCAGTGACATAGCAAAGGCAATGAGCTGTCATGCATCAACAGACATGGATCGGTCACACTCACTTTAACATAGGAGCTAAGCAGGAATGGAAAACAACTAACAGGCAGTGTGCTGGAGATGGGAAAGAAACTCATCTGCACAGTGGTTGGCCAATCCTGGCAGCACATTCTCTTGGGTACTGGAAGCTTACATAGATTTGAAAGAGGCTTAGATGAGCTCCTACAAAAGAAATCCCTCCAGCACCATTATGATATTAATGGGGAAGTTTTGCAGGAAAACCCCACCACAGTGGGCTTTCCCCTGGGTGCCCACCAGTGCTTTGACCACAGGACAAAGCAGAGCCAGAAGCTACTACACCCTACCTGTTCCTGGGCGTGTGATTCCCACCAGCAGGCTTCCCCTGCATGGCTTTTAAATCCAGAAGTGAAGGCAAGGGATCAAAAACCCTGTCAGAGGATGCTACCTGAAGGGCTCAGAAAAGCCCCTCCAGCACCAATGGAGCAAAATAAAAGGCAAAATATACACACAGCAAATTTATATGACATGATTGTAACCCAAATGATTGCTTCTCATCAGACTTCCTACTCGATTTCACTATGAGGAAGGTATCTGCAAGGTGTAACCAGCTTAAGTCACTCACAAACCACACATTGCTTTTTTGCCACATTAGCACAAATCCATACTTTCCATGTGTTCAGCAGAAATGCACGTACAGGACAGCAGCTCTCATGTTCTCACTACCTTCCAAACCACCCCAGGAAATGTGATTAACCCCACATGAAGTACGGCAACGCTAGCAGTGACATACCAAACAACGTTACGTGGGGAAAAAATATCAATATTACTATTTTTACACAGATAAAGTAATGCAAAGAGAGGTGAATGAGACCTTGAGTAGAATGGGGAACCCCACAACAGACCTGAGCCAGGTCCTTCATCCATTCTTCTTCTGTGTGGTTCCCAGCATGGGACGGTCACCACTCTGCACTGCATCCTCACCTTTCCTCCCCTGAAACTGGCTCTGTTGTGACAGGTGCCCATTCCAAATTTGCTCTTTCCCAAAGGAAAGGGAGGCAAGGGAGCAATTAATACAAAGTTTCAGGAAAATACCAGACATGGGGGTTAACATGTCAAATGCTGTCAAAAGATATTTACCCCAACATAGCTGAAAAAGGTGTTGCAATGCAATCCTTGACAGTCACTTTATCTTAATCTTCTGTGTTAAAAATTAAAGACTGTATTAACACAATGTCAGGCTAACTTAATAGTACTCTTTTATCAAGTTGATATGATGGTAGCTAATTATTAAATGAGTTAATGTATGTCTTGTTATTTAATCTACCATGACTGATAGAGAACTGTGTCAAATATTAGATACTCATTCCCTCTACACCTAGCTGACACTAACATAGCCCACAATTAAACACCCATGCTCCCTCACTGACGGGCACAATCACACTACCCAATATGAGCCCATTAGATATTCCTTGGTCAAAAATGGGAGGGAGCCTCATTCTCCATTTGCCTTATACTGACATTTCTTTGTCTGGTTCAGCATCAGCCTTTTTATTAAGGTGGTGGCAGTAATTCAGATACAGACAAGATCCTTAAGAAACTCTAGGGTTCATCAGGCTCTAGAAACTTCATTGGAATATGCTTGAAGCTTCATTGCAAAAGCTGAGCTGGAATCCATTCAGACGTGGCTTTTGGTCACAGCACTGCCAGGGGAGATGATTCTTTTGACCACAAGAGGTCTTGCACTGCCAAAGGACGACTTTGGAGACAGCTGCCAAAAGACCACAAGGTATTGCTCAGAGCAAACAAATTTCTTCCCCATTCTTGGAAGTGTTCAAGTTCAAGGTAGATAGGGTGTTCAGCAGCCTGGAAGGTCTCTCTGCCCATGGCAGAGAGAAGGGTTGGAACTGTAAGATTTTCACATTCACTTCCAACCCAAACCATTCTATGATTCTTTGGCCACACTCTCATTGCTTTTCTGCACTGCCATTCCATCCATCCAGCATCAGCATTCAGCTGGATGCAAAAAAATCCAAAAGGAAGCCACCTGCCTACTCTCTTCTTCAGCCAGACCCACTGGCCACTCCTTTTGGGGTTACTGTTAGGGTCAAACTGAGCCTCGAAGTAGGAGAGGAGAATGCTGTTGTACTGGAGCAAGGCTACTGCTCTTGGGACTTGGGAGTGGAGAAGAGGAGAAAGATTCAAAGCTCAGCATACCTAGTTTGCTTTAGTTTTTCTTAAATTGCTGCTTTTTCACCACTAAAAGAACAATTGCCAGTCAAACTGACAATCAACCTAATACTGCATTCACTTCAGACATCAAAAAATACACCCTTCCTTAGCAGAAACTTCTCACAATCACCTAAAGCCACCAACAGAGTGGGGTGATTTCAGACAGACCAGCACTTTCGAAGCACCTGCATGAGCCATCCTGCTAACAGCCCAGCCTGCCCCCTCACTTTGGCTTTGTTTCAGGAAGCTGAAGGTGGGATAGCAAATGCTTGGCTTCATCACTCCCTTATGGAGCTGGCTTCAGCTCATGTCCGCTTTCAAACCTCCTGGCCAGGGGAGTGTGTCTGCAAGCAGCCCTGAAGCTCTGACTGCATGTGTGCTTGCGAATGGGATTTAGGAAAGCGCCTCTGTGTCTGTTCATACCTCTGGAAAACATCCCAGTGGGCTTTCAGAGGAATCTGAAGGCTAGGAAAATGAATACTTTGAGTTATTCACACACTACTTTCACTTCTCTGGAGAAGTTTTCATAACTTCTAGCAGGCTTAGGACAAATCTTCGCCTGGGATTTTGGCTTCTGTATTGTAAGGTGGCTTTGCAACATGCCAGGGCATTTTGAAGTTTTCTCTACTAGGAAAAATCAAGAGTGAAGCAACTGGGTATTTTATTTTACGTGCTGACTTACTTGGATGAAAGGGCAGAAGTCAGAAAGTATAATATTAAAAACCTGTCATAACTTCAGTTCATATACAGTCTCAGGAAAAGGTTTAGTCCTAAAAATGGAAGAAAGTTTGTCTGCTCATAAACAAGTCAATTGAAAATAGATTAAAATATAGACTGTATAGAAGAGCTTCCCACCTGCCTGTGAATGCCTATGGGAAATTACCTGAAAATGCAGAAACTGTTATACAGATCAAACAAAAGCACTTATCTATAATTACTGGACTTATCTGTTTGTCTCGGGACTAGCAGCAACAGCTCCCATTGTCAGAAATAAATATGGTGCTGTGATTTGTATTCTCTTCTATCTCTTCCACCAAGATCACTCAGGAAGGACTCGGTTTATAAAAAAAAAATGTTTCCTCAACTTCACTAAATAAAGACAGATTGAAGAGATTTGGCCAGATAAATGAGGGAGGGAAAGAGAGCAAGAAGAATAGCCAAAAGCTCTTTAGAGAGGATTTTCTTTCCTTTTAATAACTTTAGAGCTGGACCTGCTAGTATCTCAAAGACTTTGGAAAATCACCTGGGAAACTCCTCACATTTCTGCTATGTTCTGGCTCTCATCCTACTTATTCAATAAATAATTATTAAAGTTTTAAGTATTCACAGAGGAAACTTCCTGTTGCTTAGACTGAACAGGCTCCTGCCAACTTGACAAGCCAACACTGCACTGATGATACTGAAGCCAAAGGATAATTATCCGGTTTATATGAAGCTGAAGGAAGTGAGTGCCCTGCTGGTTTGTAATCATTCACTGTTGGCCAGTAGCCATAGGGACTTGTCTCCATCACACGCCCTCAAGTTTACAGCTTTCTTCTGGGAAAAGGTGTGCCTGTGCAGCTCCTACTCAAAGGTGAAAGTGGTCAATCATGCCCTACTAACTATTACAGTTGAAGAGGCAATTTTAAATACAATAGAATAGAATACCAGAAATGTGTCTATTATGTCCTAGGTATGCCCAAAATGCATCTCAGTGGACAACACTGACATCCAGAAGATCTGTGCCACGTTTGGCCCCACACGTGGATGGAGACCCTTCCTCCATGAGCAGTCACGCCTCCAACTGCAAACTCTCACCACCCTACGGCTGCTGTGGGACAAGTCACTCCTGCCTGAGCTACTGCCCAGCACCGCTGCATTCCTAGTGTCACCAAATGCCGAGGTTCCAGGTGAGAAACGAGACACCTGTGCCCCAATTCCTGCATCCCTGCATCTTCCAACACCTCCCTTCCAGCCCCACGGGCTTCAGTGCCCAACAAGAGACCAGCCCTTGTGCCAGGGCCTGTTGGGAGGGACAGGTGGGAGCTGTTTGCCATCTCTAGGTCACATTTACAGTGTTGGCAGGAGGTTCTCATGTGCAAGTGGGCAACGCAGAGCATGGGGCTCAAGCTGTGGAGACAGACAAAGCTGAAAGGGATGGGGATGTTGGAGGGATGAGGTGGGACTGCCCCAGGAGCGTAAACTGCGCAGGCTTGGTGATCAGAGCAGCTCCCAGTAACATCTAAGCCATGAAACTGTCATTTCAGAGAGGATGTAATTGCTAGAGGAATTACTTAGTTAATCATCAGGGGATATATCCATTATAAAAAAAGAAAAGCTCTATCCACAGGGCTCCCAAAAAAATCAATTACTGGAAATGGTCTGCTGGGGCTCCCTGGAACCACTATTGGCTTAACTGATTATTTCTAATTTAATACAAATCACACACTCCCCCTCACACTTTCATCCACCCACTTCCTGGCAGCCAACCTGATGCCTGTGCCTGAAGAAAATATTCAATGAATTCTGAACTAGTGTTGCTGCAGCCTTTTAGAGATGAGAATATAGCTGTTAGATATTTTTGAGGACTTGACTGTACCTTTAGGTGCAGCACTGAGCTCCTCCTCCAGCTCTCTGGACAATGCGGAGCCATTTCCAAGGACAGCTTCTCCATCTTTCTTTTTCTCCAAAGATGATAGAAAATTGGTACTAAGGTGCACCGACAGCAAACTGTGGTGCTCTTCCATGGAGAAAAGTCCAAGCTCTGGTCATCTTCCTACCCAGAAGAAAGGTGTAAGCAGATAAACACATGTCTGGGCACTGCAAGTCTTCAGATGGGGGTTAGGATGAATTTCTGAATCAAACACACTTATGGGAAAATATTAGGTTTCCCACCAAGCAACTTTTTGCAAGCCTTTGGCAGCTTGCTTTTTCAATAAACGATCTAAAATCAGAATCCTCAGACAAGGAGGAGGAAGAAAGTAAGAAATTTTGGCTATAAAGGTTTGTGTTTTGAATCTCTCTCTCCCGGAGTCCCTCTCATGCTCCCTGGACAGATTTTCCATCATAAACTGTCCCACACATCCCACCCGTAACCCCAGAGGTGATGCACCTGCTTAGCAACACAGCGCTGTACCACCTAAGCACAGGAGCCTTTGCAGAGAGGGAGGTGAACCCCACAGGTCCCTTTAAGGAGCCCCAGTTTGCCAGGCTTCAGCCACCATCTCCTCCTGCCTCCACCAGCTCCGAGCCCAGCCTTGGCTGCTGAGGAGGAGCAGTTCATCATGCACCACAATCAGGGAGCTGACAGGGAAAAAAACATATGGGAAGAAAAGCTGGATCCTGGTAGCTCTGGAGACTTTCTAAGCAAGTATTTTTGTATTTGTAAGGAAACCAGCTTCTGTCTGCAGCAGCTGTAATGGGCATTTGGGCCAAGCTGTGGCAGATGTAAAAGCCATCAGTTTGCACCTGCACTCTCCCATCCAATGGTACCCAGCCACTCACCCTGATTTCTCCAGCTTCACTGCAGTTCCTTACAAGTGCTGCACACTCTGAGACAAATTATCAAAATTTCGCCTTTTCTGGGTTTTTTTTCGGTGTTTTTTTTTTTTTTTTTTTTAAACAATGGCTACATTCAGAGGCCAGGTGTATTTGTATAGTGAGAGCAATAGGCTCTGTGATGTCAATGTTTTCCCTTTCAAAAGCAAATGATACTGAAACTAGCCTCTTCTTAACTTCATCTATTTTTTGCTAGCTTTGGGGTTTTCTTAATATGCAACAGGGAGTCCTTTAGGAAATGTGTTCTCTTCACAGCTTTTTTTTTTGTCCTACAGTTACCCTTTTTAAAATGCTGAGTATATGCTTGCTAGATAAATGTGTATCTGAACACACAAGCAATTATCCTATTTTCATATAATTAATTTTTTTCAAGCTTCTATATGCATTTCCTGCTCATTTGACCATGCAATAATGAATTAGCATTAATTATCTTAGATTATACCTCCTCCATCTACACACAAATTCAATTAGAAAGGCAGGCTTTTTACAACCCACTTCAGAGGGAACACCACAAGCAGTGAAAACATATCCATGGTGAGGACATATTTCACACCTGCCAGATTATTCTGAGAAACTATTACTATTTTTCAAGAAACACTAAAATCAAAATCAAACCCAGAAACCCACATGGTCTCTGCTGCATCCATGCCACAGACAGGACCTTCCCCCTTATCTTTCACTGTCCCTCTTTTCCACATCCATGGGAATATTTTCTTCCTGGAAGAAAGGGTATTTCCTTCCTCTAGATAGATATATCTGTACTTTGAAAGTTCTCTCGCTGTCTGGACCAACCCCATAGCTCTTTGATGTTCTCTTGTCCATCTCCAGCTGGTGCTTGCTAACACCCAATTTAGAGCCCTTGAGCCCCCCCACTCTCATCACCTCCGGCAGCTCTTTCTCTCCACTTCAGGAGCCAGCAATTACAACTAAGGACTCATATCTAACATTGCTGGCAAATTAAGGGGTTTCACCTCTGTGCTGCTAAAAGCTGAATATGTATTTTTCTACACTGGGTGAGCATTCTGGTTTCCTTCAAGAGAGACATGCCCACTCAGTCTGGGGAGAGGCAGCTGGGGAGACTTTTCTGGTAGTGTAAGACATTTTCAGCCAAACCATTTCACCATCTTTAGACCAAGTCCTGCAGGAGTGAGACTGGAGGATGCTGTAGTAATCACTGCCCTCCTAAATTATTAGGCATGAGGTGGAAGGGAAAATTATCACTCCTGGATAGCTAATGCTATCTGGATGCTACAAAAAGCCAACCATAAGTTAACATGAAAGGAAGGAGCAAAGTGCAAAAACCCGGACAGCAGCTTAGCACATAGAAAGGGAAGTGGTAGCAGTTTTCTTTACAAGAACAACCACATAACACAGTGCCCCTGGGATTGAAGCTTTTGAAGTACCAGCACAAGGAGATTAATCATCTTGCCATTAAAAAAAAGAAAAATATAGAAAAAAACATGTCTAACCTGAGACAGTGCAGATGAGCATCATATTGATGCAAGAGATGAATCATCTGCTACCTGCGCTGACTCAGAGCAGCACCATGGGAAGCAGCTAGTGCCAAAGGCTGTGCTGCTGAGCCCCTGAACACCCACACTGGGTGAGAACCCCCTAAAGCCCCCAGAGGGGGAGGGAGGGAGCCAGGCATAGTGGGGAACGTGTGCCATGACATCTCTGTGCCACTGAGTCAGACCCTGTTCCCTGATAAAAGCTTTGGGTGCATGTGCCGCACACATGCATATGTACACGCATGTAAATCTGCATATATATGCACATATATATGCATGACTGCCTATGCAGTCACATGTATCTATGGAAACAGTACACATAATTTGGCAGCTGTTGGCACTGAGGGATGTTTGTGACTTCTGAGAAACTGAGCATCCTTCAGCCACATGTCATAAACCTGTCACCTGGAAAAGGGAAAGGAGTGTCTCCTCAGGGCATGTAAGCAGCTTCTTATCCTAGCCTTCCCAGCAGGGCTTGGTCTGTCATCATCCCTTGTGCGGTATGTGAGTAGGGGATTAAGTTCCCTGGAAGTGTTTGGTGGTGCTTCTGAGATCTCTGCTTCCTTGGAGGGGAGATGGCAGTGACATAATGGCCCTTCGCCCCTCCCTTTTGAAGCTCCTTTCTGTGACAGGAGCCAATTCCTCCCCAGCAGATGCTACAGGGACCAGACTTGGCCTCCAGGGACGGTGACAGGTGTGCAGTCCCCACACCTGCCCACACAACTGGAGGCTCAGCTGTGGCAGGGTGAGCACCACCACCACTCTTTCCCAACAAAGCCATGAGGAGATGGGAAGGGAGGCTACATGCAGTAGCTTCTTTTCCTGTGTTTTGGTGTGGTCCCTTGCAGAGCCTGGTGAGGACACAAGAAACCTATGGACTGCCTGAAAAGAGCATGTTGAGGCTCTATTTTGGAGTCATGAGCCTGCTGTTAAACTGGTGGTCCTAGCTTTGCCCCTGGAGCACTTCAGAGCATCTACCAAAATGCCCTTTGGTTCTCCTATGCTTCCTACATTTGCCTGAGGATTTTTAGCATGTTTCTCCCTGGCAGTGCAGCCATTAGGCAAGCCTGGCACTTGTTCCTCTCCTCAGACTCCCTTGAGACTGCTTTTGCAGAAGAGATTAAACAAAACTGCCCCAAAGCAACCAGCAGTTCTCCTTCCCACCACACACATGCGGATCAGCCTCTAGGCCAAGCCTACCCCTGTGCACAGAACTGAAGGAATGAGGAAGGATGGTTTTCACATGTCGGTGAAAAGCAGGTCAAGGGATGTGCCATCATCAGCTGGCATGTATCTGCGTTTTGTGGCTTCCCAGCCCACTCCAAAAAAAGTATCTTCCATGGAGGAAATATGCTCACCAAAGCATCCCTCAGGTCCTTGAGCTTAGGCACGTGCGATGATGATCCTCATCTGGGGATGTGTGCAGCCCTCTCTCAGGAGGCAGACAACAGGACAGCTGTGGTTCATTACGGACAAAAACGAGGTTGTCAGGTTTTGTTTGCTTACAGAATTTAGTTGTGTAAAGCAGCACCAAGAGCTAAACTTTGCTGGGCAAATTCTTTTCCTCACACTAGGTTAATGATTTGTATACAGACTGATATGCCAGGACATGGTTACAGTTCATTATCTCATGGAGCAACGACCAAAAATTAGAAAATACTTCCTCAGGACAAAGTCTCCCAAATCCAGCAGCTGGGCAGATAGTGTTTCTAAGAACGTTTTCCACTTCTAAAGATCCTTCCCACATAGAAGACCTAAGGATGAAAAAGCTGCCCTCAGGGTCGGCATCCCAGCCAAATCCTATAGGAAACCTCCTGACACCTTCACCGTTGTGCAAATGAGAGCCTTACACATAAGCATTGAGGAGGGGGAATTCATGTCCCTGCACATTTTAAATCCTCTGGAAACGCCTTGCCCGTAGCTAAACGGAGTAAATGAATTAGTGTTTAATGCCACCGCAGGCTGTGCCAGCAGCTGGCATCCCCCGCGGTGCGTCACGCCGCAATGGCACCGAGCAGCGCCGCTGGCAGCAGCCGCCGCTCACCTCGGGCACCGGGAGGGTTTGCGCGGGGAAATCTCCCGTGAGACCGAAAGGCGGCTGCGGGCGCCAGCGCTGCCTGGTGTCTCCGGCACGGAGCCCTTCATCCAGCAGGGAGGAGGGTGGGAGGCCCGGGAGGAGCCCTGCTCGCTCAGGCGCCGACTCCGCAGCGCTGGGATGTGGCCTCGAGGGCCAGGATCGCACAAAGGGCTGCAGGAGGGTACGAAGGCTAGAGGGGGCTCTCCCTATTCCCCCGTGTTGTCTGTCGGGAGGAGGAGGGGTGCAATAGTTTGAGGAGTGTGGGAATCCAGGGCTTCCCTCTGGCTGCCCTGGCAGGTCTGGGACCCTGGCAGGGGTCAGGAGCCCCCCTGTGCAGAGCCTCGAGAGACACTGTCTCTGATCTCTGTCCATGGAAAAGAGTTTTCAATCTTACAGGATGAATTACAAGCTCTGAGTGTTTGATATAAGTAATAATTAAGTGTGGCACGGGTGCAAAAGTAAAATTTTAGGATTCTAGATTAGGGGTTCAAAGGGGACAAGATGGAGGAAATTGGGTGTGTCTTGTCCTTTTCCTCCTTCTTCATGTCCTCCATGTTTCACTGGAGTGTTGGCATTTTTCTATTGGTTTAGGCTGGGGACACACTGTTCAACGTAGATGACAGATATTGGCACGTTATTGTAAATATAGCACAGGTAGTTTCTGGTATATAATGTTTGTAACATCCCACTGAGGGGCAGAGCCCCACACGCTGCCCTGCAGGACAGACCTGCGGCAGGGCAGCAGAACATGTTAGAGATAAGCAATAAACAACCATCAAAACAGCACAGACAAATTATGGCTTCTTCTTTGGCAATGGGGCAGAAAGACAGAGACTTTCTACAATCTCGGAATCATCAATACCCACAGATTCCGACAGAGGAGGAAGAACCTCCCTGTTCACATTAGAACAACAACTTCTCTTCTCCTCAGTCTCCCGAGGAAGACTTCAGTTTATCCTTGTGCTGAGCCCAAACCCCAGCTCCATGACACCTAGCATCCATGTTCCTCATGCTGTCTCCTTGCAGCACAAAACCTCACAAAAAGGCTTGTGCCTCTCTGGACTGTGACATCTCAGTCTTCCATGTCCTCTTGGAAAACAAATCCAATAAGGGACAGGGACAGAGGATGAGGGCGGAGGTGGGAGCAGCACAGTGACATCTCCCACACCTAACAAGGCTCACCCTTCCTCTCAGCTATGGAGTTTACCAGCCCAAAAGCAAGCTGTTGCTGTTCAGCCCCAAGGGAGATCAAGCCCTTCCCCAAGCCACCCTCTGATACCATAAAATTTTGTCAGAACAAGAAAAAAAGCCAGAGAAAAACCCAAATGTCCCAAACCAAGCACTCTCAGATTTCTCTAAATGACAATTTAAATGTCTGCCAGTCTATCAACCAATAGCAGAAAGCAGATTGCAAGTGTAACAGGATGCAATTGAGTCAGATAATTCCAGGAAGAGCACCAGAAGGCTTAATATTAGGACTATTGGCATTCACAGCCTTTGCTAATGCTTAACGATTGTTTGTGCTGATTTGGGCTGGCTTTGCAGTGCAGGGAACAACACTTTCTGTTCAAAGCTGAGAGAGACCATCAAGGCTTGATGGTCTGACTATCTTGGTGGCTGCTTTCTTGTAAATATATTTTTTCCACACCTTAATGTGAAATAAATATGTCGAAAAAAATAAAAAACAAAAGTCAACTCCTGAGATTGTAATCTCAAAGAATGGACATTTTGTAGGCAATTTTCCAACCAACACCATTACCTCAGGAGAAAAAACACACCTGCAGGACTCAAAGGGATTTAAAGCCATTGAAATCCTGCAAAAAGCACCAAAAGAAGACTAGAGGTTTCTGCTGCCTAGGGCTACCCTTTTCTTTAGGGAAATCCGTCTCTAAATTGCTCCTGTTGCAACTGGGAGCTGTGCTGCTCTCTTCAATTTGGTGTGTTAAAGCCCAGGCAGGCTGGGTCACACTGTCACTGCCTAAGATAGCTCCCCTGACTTTGAAGTGCCTGTGCATTTAAATGGAAAACATTTCTCCATGCTTTGGAGGTGAGTTTGGCTGCTCACTGAGCTGCACCAGTTGGTGCCCATCCCTCCTCAGGATGCTCTGCCCTTGAGGTTCATCCTGTACCAGAACAGGGGTACTTTGGAAAGAGGTCCCAAGCTCTCACCTCTGGAGAAGGGGCACCAAACAGAGCAGGCATGTGGGGGTGGCCAGCACACACAGGACTCCCCAGCCACACGTGTGAGACTAATCAGCAGTGCAGACAGCTCAGTGCCTATTGCTCAGCACCTAACAGCAGGGAGAGTGTCAACACCTTTTTTGGTGGCTTGGAAATAGATGTTAATCGTTAAATCTCATTTAGTGCTTCCCATGGGATGAGGCCTGGCATACTGTGAGTGTTTTTTCTAAATCCACTGGCAGAAGGAAAGTCCAACAGTTAAGTGGGGGGAATTTTTTTTTTTTAAACCTGAATTAGCTTGAAAGCCACACAACAACCAATGAATGTATTAGAAGGAATAGCCCCATTCCCTCAGCAGACTGCAGCATCCCTTCCAGAGCAAACCAAGGTTTGCTTCCCCCTTCATTGGGCAGTAGCACAGACAGCATCCCGCAACCTGCCTTCCCCACACTCAGGCCAGCCAAAATTTGTGATACCTTAAAACAGGGCTGGTTTTACAGCATGAGGAAAAGGAGATGAATGCAGGCCCCCTGCTTTCTCAACTGCCCTGGGGAGAGGGAGGATGTACCTTAAAGAGAAGCTTTCTATGGCTGCATTCTGTGAATGCTTCTACAGCCATGGTGATGGGGATGCCAATCAGTTCCCTGCAGAAAGAAAAGTCTGTTCCTTTCCTGTGGGACCACAGGGTGGACTGGAAAGGGACTGAGAAAAGGGATGAGAAGGAGGAAGGATGAGAGGAAGATGAGCCCAGGATAAGCACTTTACCTGGCAGGTTTCATTACATGTCACATTTCATACCCAGCTCAGTGCTCTGCTGAGGGGCAGCTTGCTGCCTTCACCACTGCCATACTTAAAGACAGAAAACATACCAGGAAAGCAAGACAGGGGGCAGGTAATGAGGGCATTGTTTAAAAATGCAAACTCCCTGCAACTGCTGGACCAACTGAATAAGCATACAAGGTCTCTGCACTCCCATGCTGCTCTTCTCCACTCTTCCCCACCCACAGACACCACCACAGGTGTGCACGGGCCAAAAGGGCCTGGAGGCATCATTAAAACAGGCTGTCACCTCCATGCACAGGTGAAGCACGTCAGGTACAGTGATGCCATGAGGAGGCTTCAGATGGGGATTTTAATCTCCCCATCGCTGCTGATTTGCACGTAGCAAAACCATGGAGTTGGGAGAAATGTATCAACGAGTTTAAATGGACTGAAATACCAAAACCATCAATTCTAGGTGATATTCAGCTCCCAGACCAGATCTTGCTCTCCTTGCCTCAGGAAAGTTTGTCCTTAGTGAGACTCAGACTCTGACCTGCAGTTAAGCCTCAATGACACAATTCATTGCTCAAAAGCTTGGCCAGAGAAGAAGAGTCTGAAAGAGCCATCACACTGTGGGGGAACATGATGAATATTATCTGGTGGGAAAACATCACGTTTGAAGTGAAAGAGGAGCAAATGAGAAATTAAGAGCTTGTTTTTCAACATGCAAAGTGGGGGTCTCATCTAAGTTTGGAGTGAAGGGGCATTATATTCATCCAACTTTTAAGCTATATTTCCTGAGAGTGTTTATGCATACATATGTTTACATCCCTGTCACTAATCTAGTACAGGCACATGTACACAGGTACAGGCACTGTCTACCTTCACTTGGGATCAGCATCTTTGCCCTCAGTGCAGCTGACCTGGTGAAATCTCCCAGCAGATGCCCAGAGCTGTTACAAACATCAGCTCTGCTGCCTGTTCGTTCTCTTTAATGCAATTAGGACAGATTAACATGGGTGACTAGATGTGAAAGACAACTGCACCTCACCATCTCCATCCCACCCACATTTATTAATTTGAGTCCTGCCCTTTCCATAAACTTGTTGCTCTCTTGACCTCCCTCAGATGGAGCATCCCTTATTTTTTTGTTGCTTGAAAATTAAGAAAAGCTCTGGCAGGGGAGCACAGCCAGCGGAAATAGTCAAAGCCACAGGAGCCCCACAGCAACAGCCCACAAAGTTTCTTTGAAAATCAGGATACATGTGGGAGCTTCACAAGTTCCCTAGGGGGCTAGCAGCCATCTCTCTTGATTATTCTCTCAATCCCTGGTTTCAAAAGTCCTGGAAGGATTGTGAAATTAATACCATTACAATTCTTTTGCATAGGACATCTTGATTTTATCTGTTCACTTTGGAATGCCAGTCATCTGCTCTCTGCATAGACCTCCAGCAACAGGGCAGACATCTTCAGGTTTGTGTCATGCTTTAGTCACAAAAACAGCACAAATTGCTTAAAAATGTGATCCACTGACTAAACTGGACCACACAATCATCTTTTCTGACTTTTCACACAGAACAGCCTTTAGGTAACCAGTTAAAGTACCATGATGTATATTTTAGACAAACCCTTGATGGAAAGGCTCTGGCACTTCCCCTGCTAAATTATTCCACGATTTAAGAAAAAAATGGCACTAGCTCTTAAAAATGAGAACCTTTCAGGCTGAATTTCTCTAGCTTTAGGCCTTATCTACTGTGTTTTGTTTTGTCTTTGATTCCAGGTTCAGTCCATGCCCTGACATCCTAGCAAAGAGCAATGTAAGGTGTGCCCCCTCCTTCACTTGTGACAATGTGTTCTGTAACTCCCTAAGTGTGGACAGCCTAGCAAATGGCACCTCTCCACTATCTTACTCCAAGCACCCAGATTTTATTTTCTGCATGGTCTCCAACCAGGACATTATTGTTCTTCCTGAGTCTCCATAAAAAGTCCATCGTTTTCTTGACATGATGCAAGCATGGGTCTCTGAAGAACTGTAGGTGGTTTCTGGGCCATCCTTGGCCTGTGTGGAGGTTTCCTGACAGGCTTACCCTGCTGAGCCTCTGGTGTAATATCTTTTCCAGGCAACCTTTTTTAAGTGCAGAACAATCTTTACAGTCAGAATTATTGTCCTGGCAATAGATGTGCATTGCTGCCAATTAGCCCAGGTTTTTCTTGCTTTATTTCCAGAGGATGTGAAGGGCAGTTGATGCTCAGCATTTTAACAGAATTTAACATGGAGCAGATGACTTACCATGTCCTCACAGCTGCCAAAATCCCAATTCAGCAACTCCAAACCCTTCTGCTTGGGGGAGAGCTTTGCTGTATAAGCTGTCATTCCTGCAGATCACCTCTGAACTCCCTCGTCTAATATATTACTGGAAGCTCTCCAGCTGGCTGCATTTCTCCATCCAAAGCTTCACCAAGCTGTGAACACCAGAGGATACCTCCCTGTGGGGCACATTTTGCCTTTGGACAGCACCACAGGGCTGCTGGCTCCAGAGCAGCCTGTTCTGCTGATGCCAAGCCTGTGCCCCTCCTGGGGACCTGTGGGCAGGGGGCAGGTGACCTTCACTGCCAGGGGGAGACCACTCAGCAGCTGCTTGTGCAGCACCTTCCTAAACATCTCCCTTCCCACCAAGAGGGCTGTAACAACCCTCCTCTTGACACCCTCCTCTCTTTCCTCTTTATCTGTCTCCAAAGTCATTCAATAAATCTTCCTCTTGCTTCCTCACGAATGTCAGATGAAGAACAGCCTTTCCTGGTATTTGTCACAAAATTTAACCCCTGTTTTCTCTGCTTAGTTTTCCTAAATCAGCCATGCCCTTCCATATCTGTCTTTCCAAGCTGTAATCTGTCCCCCAGAGTCTCTGTGGTGCCTGGTAAATCCTTTTGCTTCTGTGCTAAGTATTCAAATACTTCCTGTTTATTTTCTGTACTTCTGGCATGATTTCTGAAGGAATTAAAACCAAATCTGTTTATCTTTGCTAAATCCCTCTGCTGATAAGGGTATTAGTGTTCTTATTTACAAATGGAAGAGTAAGGCAAAGTAGGACTGGAAGTAAAAATCTCATAAAGTGAGTCCCTAATTTGAGATGTCCTGAAAGCATCTAGTAGTTGAATTTTTTTTTTTAAATTACATAAAATATCCTCTACAATTCGTTCCCCTTAAGGTGTTTCAGTTTAAGGACCTCAAATCAGTGGGGTCCCTACTCCCTCAGTACTGAAGAAAATTGAGGATCCTGCCACAGAGGTGGAGAGCTCATCCACAGCTTTTTTTGGTGGAAGGAAATAAGATAAGTACATTGCAGGCTATGTGGCAGTCAGAGTCCTCAGTCACAGATACCCTTCTTCTATTGGAGCAATTACTTTTTAATATGTCTCCTAATTTTTCAGAGATGGAATTTGCAAGGCAGACATCATCCCAACAGCTATATATTTTTTTTAACTTTTTACCAGGTTCATAAAATCATTCTTCTCCTTGTCTCTCAACACCTTATTAAGGGAAGCAGAAGACAGAGCAGTTTGCCACCACCAAGAAGCAGTACAGCTATTTTTCATTTTGACAGTGGCACACTACATAGGAGGCTGTGGCTGCATGCAAAGTGCCCATTGCCAGTTTAAGGCTGACCTCTGAACATGCTTTGGACTCCAGGCCTCAGCCCTGCCCGAAGTACCTGCTGATGGCAGTGATCAAAAGCAAATCCCACCTGCATCACCCTGCTGCCAGCCAGAAAGGGGCACACATTGTTACATTTTGATGGCAGAGGAGACATTGTGATCATGAAAGCTGCCCCAATGAGCCAGGAGGGCAGCTGCCTTTTCCTGAAAGAAAAGAAAATTTGTGGGGTTTTTAAGCTGCTCGGGGTGGCAAGGGCTTCTGCTGGTGCCTCACAGCTGCTGAGCTCTGACAGTCTACTCTTCTCGCTCTTCAAATCCTGACATAAAAATGTACCTTTTAATATAATGCAGTGACTGTGACTCTGATGTATACTTGTATCTTTCAGCAGAGCTTCTCAACAGCTCTTTGAAGAAGGGCAGAAGGGCAACTGTATATAACATCCCCACTTTCACCCAAAGAAACAAGACTGAATGCACAGCTCCTTCCTTGAGCTGCAACATCCTAGGCTACTGCCAGTTCATGTCCAAATGGGTGTTCCTTGTGTGCCTTGCCCCTGAGGAGATATGGGGCTGACTCCCTGCCTCAGTCAGTAGCAGACATGTAAGAAAAAATCAAAGCAAGCTGACAGCTCAGCTAGGACCACAGACAAACTGCTCTGCCAGAGAAGGAAATCAAAAGAGACAAAGACAGCTACAACATTTACCTTCTTTATACATTGCTTCTAGATTAGAAAATCCACACTAAAGAGATCACCAGCACACATGCATTTACATTGCTTTTGAACACCATTTAGCTGCTTAAATGCATGCTGCAAAGCAGTTAGCTTTGCATATAGCTTTCATATACAGGGTAAAATTGATTTAAGCAGAATTTAACTAAATTTAATTGTGCCTGCACTAAGGATATGAACAAACATGACACTTCTCAAGGGCTGAGAATTTTTGAGTCACAGGGCAATGGCAACCCCATTATAAGGCTTTGGTTTTTCATCTGGATGCACTGGGAAAACGGCAACCAACAAGTAAAGTCCTTCTAAACTTGTTAAAATGACTAATGATTAAAAATGAAAAAGTAAAGCTCTTTGAGTCACACAACCTTGCAGCCCCTGCCTTTCCCAGCTCCTGCCCAGACACACAACTAAGACTCCTTCCAAAGACTGCCATTTGCTGTATCCCATCCCAGGTGTCTGTATATCAGCCTCTTTAACTGTTTCATCAGTCCCTTCTAGTTTTCCCTTGGCACTTCTCCCTTTGCAAGACTTTCTTAGGAGACAGCTTTCATCATATGCCAGGAAATCACAGGCTGCACTGCAAAAAGTGGCACATATCCTTGACTTCTCTCAGTTAACAGCAAAACCTCTTCCTTCCTGATTGAGAGATGAACTGTAGAAAATTACCAAATTCCTGATACTTAAAGCCGTATGTTAAAATATATACATTGGAAAATATCTAACTGAAAGGGACCAGTACTGATTACTGGGGCTGTCACTAGTGTCACCAGTGGTCACCAAGCTCACCTGGAACAGAGACACATTTCCTCAGTGCTACAGACATGGGGAGCCTGTTTTCAGACACCTAATTTGAAAATGTGGTTTCAGGAGATCAGTGCCCAGTCCCTCCTTAGTTTTCTACCATGATGTTCTAAGGAATGTGAAGTCAGTTTCCAGGGAGAAAAGACACTGAGCCCCTCTCAGGGCCCAGCAGCTGTAGGAATTTAGCCTTCCATCCATCCTGTTCAATTTGTATTGAGCAAAAGTCATGTTCAGGGACAGAGGAGAGAGAAGCCCTTGAAAACAAGCCACTGTTCAAACTGGGACACTTTTTGGTAAAGCTGAGGAGGCACAGTGAACACTACTGATTTCCAGCAACAGAAACACCAAACTCCTGTGAAAGCCTCCTGCACCTGCTTCACACAGGCTCTTCTCACACTGCTGCTGAGGGCTCACCATACGCAAGGGATTCCCCTCCATCACTGTCACCAGCAGAAGCCAGGAGGAGCACACAGGAGTCTCCATGGCCTCCTCCACCTGCTCCCTTGACATTGCTGCAGAGCCACAGGGCACGAGCTGCCAGCAAGTGAGGTGATGCCGAGCAGTGCAGCAGACCTCATGGGCAGCACAGAAGGATCCACGCCAGGATGCCGCCCACAAGGCTGTGGAAGGCTTTGAAGATAAGGAGAAAACCAAACATCAGTAGAGAAGGCGGGGGGGGAAAAATCAGTAGAGGATTTGGCAGCTGTAGCATGCCTTTCCTGCCCAGTCCACTCAAACCCTAAGCTATTCATGCAGCTGCAAAATGCTCACAGTTCAGGGGTTATCAAAGGATTTTAATTCCTCCAACAATCAGAGAATGGATGGATACAGCTACCGAATGTTGCTCTAACCCAGAAATTCAGTGAGAGATGCACACTGTCACATACAGAAGCTGACACTAGTGCAGCAGTCCTGGTCGCACGTCATTGCTCAACGATTCTGAGGAGGGTTAAAAGCACAGTTTTCCTCCCCAGAGCTTGATTGACTGACGGTGTAGCTTCAAGCCACCTGATGGCTGCGTAGTGCACTCGACAGAAACAGCACAGCTCACCACACTTTGCTGTGACAGGCACTTGCCTGTGGGAGAACATTCCACAGCAAGCCTGATTGATGGAGTGAGACTGGTTGCTCTCTCCTCTCACAAGGAGGTGTTCTGGGGAAGGGCAACTATGCACTCTGCTCCTGTCCCCCTGTGTATGTTGGTCTGTGGTACTGGGTTTTTGCACTTGTTTTCCCAGCTTTGCTGCCTTTCCCAAAGGTGCTGCAGCCCAGGAGAGAACACAAATGAGCAATGCTGGCAGGCTGGGGAGGGGGATGAGCAGAGCAGGAAGAATTTATTTTGATCCTGAATGTTACCAACTTAGTCACATCTAAGATCTATACACACTGCTGAGTGCTATTCCTTTGCAGGTCAGCTTCTGGCCCTTTCTTGGAAGGTTATTACCAGAAGTCAACAAAGTAGAGTGCCACTCCTCAGGACTAACCACAGACCTGGTTGTCCATCCCTCAGCCCAGAGTTTTCCCTTCATCCCCTAAGTAGAGCTTCTACTTCTCTTGTGTAGAGGATTTATTTTACTCCTACAATGATGAGAAAGCAAGCTTGGGATCCCAAAAGGACAAGCTACACCTTCAGAAAGGGTCCTCCTGCTTCACCGCTGTTTAAGCCTCCCTTATCCCTTCTCTTCTGCCAGGGGCTTCCTTCCCCTAGGGCATTCATCCCAACCATGATCCTGGGGGAAGAAATTGCATAGCAGATGTCTAGGGTGCCAAAATTCAGGCTTTTCAGACATAAATGCCTTAGCAATCACAAGGCTACAGCCACCTCAGAGCCACACACACTGAAGAGCACCACAATGACATCTACACCCACTGGCAAAAGCCAAGGGTTTAAAAGGTGAGCCATTTACAGCTCTTAGGAAACACACATCTCCCTCCAACAGAATGACAGCACTGGGCAGGCAACTCATCACATCATCCCTGCAGGCATTGCAGCCACTGGGCACCTCACTCCCAAACAGACAAACAAAACTCCTACGTGTCTTCTCTGCAACAATGCATCTGTGCAGCCCTGGAAAAGCCCCTTCCTGTCCAGGGTAGGGATGTAAAGACATGACAAATAGTGATCTTTGATGAATTTGGGGAAAAAAGTGAGGTGGCGTCCTGTCATCAATGTGAATCTGGCAGGGCCACCTCCTGCTGCCTGCTGGCATGGCTGCAGCCACAGCATCAGTGTGATCCCTCAGCTCTGAGGCTGGAATATCAAGCTCATGGATGAGCAGATGTCTCAGAACCTGAAAAAACCCTGCTGAAAGTATAAACCAAAGCAAAACAACAGTTTCCTTTCCCTCACCTTGCCCCTCTAGAGCTTCTGGTGCATGCTGCTGTGATCCAGACATGGGCCCATGAGAAATCAGTGCCCCTCGTGACAGAGACAAATGTCTGTGTGGAGAAAGGACACAAGAGATTTTCTGCAGGACCATCATGTTACAGCAAACAGTTCTCTGGGTTCCAGAGGTTTGCTCGAGGAGGTGAAATGGAAGTTTCTTTCCTCTCACCTCACGTAGCTGTTCACACTTTATTATGGGGACAAGACAACATGAATAAAAACAACATGAAAATTTGAAGTCACAGAAACAATTGAATTATGGCTCTGAACTGGTTATTGCACAGAAATTCAAAGTCAGAGTTTAATTTGTTCCTGCAAGCTATGTGCAGTGGGTAGCTAATACAAACCCACATATTCTGCAATGTGGGGTACAGGATGAAATATTATCTGCACTGTACATCTCTCTGGATGTTTCATTTGGGGCTTTGAGGAGGCCACGTACATTACATTCCTTCAGAAAGTCAGCTAGGTTTGCTCACTGCAGCAGGAATCTGGCTGCAGCTCTCATCCTGGCCACCCCAACATCCTACACGGTGAGCAAGTTTTCCTCTAGGACAGGGGCAAAGCCCACACTCTCTGAAACCGCTGGATTAATTGTGTGCAATTACATGCTGTACACACAAATGCTTCATTGCAGGATGCTTTTCACCTGACATTTTGCCCATGAAAAATGGTGTGGCTGGGATAGTTCTAGAAACGGCTCCAGAACATTGTTTGATCTAAGCACATTTCAGCACACTTCCAAAGAAGCTGCATATCTGGTTTTTTACAGCAAATACTTGCTTTGAGGAATGCATACAGGTTAACTCAGGGAACAGCATGTTTGAGAGGTAAAAGACTTTTTGCCCCCAACTCTTTAAGGGTGAAAAAGTGTGTGTGTGGGGTGTTTTATGTCACTTCTCACTGTGGTCATGTTCAGTCATTTTTCTTCCTGTTTGATAGATACGGCAAAGCAAAATGGGTCAAAATGTCTAATTCAATAAATACATTGAAGCAAACAGAACTACTCCAAGGGAGAATTTAGGTTCATGTCCCTCCCATCAGGCTGCTAACAGATACCAAGTAACATGTACTATAGAGCACACTACGTTTGACAGGGGTATGCACAATGGAAAGCCATTGTCTTGGAAGCCAAAAGATCCTGGCTTGTCAAGATGCAGCAGGGTGGCAGTGGGTCACTTAGGAGGTTTGTAGGAGATAGCTGAGCACAAGCTGGTGGTGCAGGGGAGGCTCCAGTAAATGTGCCTTGTGCTCCGGCAGGCAAGACAGTACAGCTGGTTCAGCAGGACTGCAACTGAGTTTATTGAGCCTCGTGATTACAACAGGCTGTCATTAGGGCAGTAAAGTTTAAAGAGAGAGAGAGTGGGAGAGAGCAAAGAATAGCGAAGGGAGCCACACCTATGTCAGGAAGCATTTAAAAAATGCATTTCTCACATTCATGTGTGCAGGTAAAACATGCATGAGTAGTCCCTTATCTTCAGCACAGGAACACAGAAAACAAAAGAATCCCAGTTCAGTTTCAAACTCCTGCTTGTAGCTTTTGGGTTTGGCGGTTGTTGGAGGGTTTTTCTTTCCTCTGCCAAAACCAGCCACCTGCCTTTTCCAGCCACAAAGGGCTCACGGGCACAGGAGAGATCTGAGCCTTGTAAAGGATGGTCACCTCTCCCAGCGCAATGCAAATTGCTGGAGAAAAGCACAGAGAGAGGCCCCGCCAAACCCTGTCAACGCCGAGCTCTGGTTGGGCAGAACAAGACGGTGCAGAGGATGGAGGTGTGTGCAGTTAGAGCCGCTTAGAGCAGCTTAGGGATGAGACAGCTCTTTGAACCCACTGAGAGGCTGAGCATGTTCGTTCCTTGTCATGTCAGCTGGATGTGCCACACCAGGGGATAAAGCAACTTCAGGCTTTAATAAAACAGGCAAACCTAAAAGAGTTTTAAATGCTGATTAAAGCCTGCTGGAAATCAAGCAAGTGCTGTGGAAGCACCAAAAAAAGGGCATAATTGACGCAGACCTCGAGCATTTTTTGCATCATGTACTTTTCCAAGAAAAGAGAGACCTGACTCTATTTGCACAAATTTAGGCTGAACGAAATGCTGCTGAAGTCAGCTCTGCAGAAGTAAACACAAAGGTCTTTGTCGGAAACCCCATGCATTTTCCTACAAGATAGGGCTAGCCAGCCCAGCACGTTTTCAAAGGCTGGGGAGAACGAGCCTTCGCAAAGGTATAGAAGTGACACTCTGCTACCAGCTATTTTAGCAAGTTGTAAGGGGAAAACTTTTATCTCTAGTGTACTTCTGAAATGCTTCACAAAAATTAAAGTAAAACCAAAACTCAGAGTACAAACTGTGATATGAAAAACAAATTACTCAGTGATGACCTGAACTTCCTAGAAATCACTCTAATCTGCATCAAATGCACTAGATTTGTCATCTTTGTCATCTTGAAGCCCTTTTTCACCAGCTTGCCTTTGCCAGGCAGGGGACAGATGCAGATTCTGCATCTCTTGGGCACTACTGTTGAACACAGCGCTTGTAGACCTTCTCCAGGCACCCTCTGGGGTGAAGGACACACCGGAGAGGGGGAGAGGGCCTGGCCGGAGAGCGAATGCTCTCCTAAAATCCTCCCGGGCCCCGCACACGTCCCGAACAAGCCGGAGGAAAGCAGCCTGGAACTTCTCTACTTGGCACAGTGGGAAGCAGAGGGACCCGCTGGAGGGGTGGCCCCGGGGTCCGTCCGGCTCTCGGAGCTCCGGGCGGTGTTTCGGCGATGTGAAAGCCCAGCGCCCGTTCCCAGAGAGGCGATTTTGCATACTTTTGCTTCTTGCTCCCCGCAGCTGCCCAGCTGGAAGGGCTCCGGCTCCGCCGGTGAAAGGCGGCGAGCGGCGCACGGAGGGGATGGCAGCGGGGAGCTGTCCCCCGCCGGCGGGGCTGGCAGGCTCGGGGGGCACCAGACTCCGCTGCCGGGGCTGCGGGGCTGGGACCGGCAGCCAGACCTCCTTCCGCGGCTCCAGCTGTCGCGGGCACGACACCGTTTCTCCTGCGGCAAGCCACGAGCCCATGGTTTGGGAATGGTGCCGCTAGTCCCGCTCGTCACGCACCGAGCCGCGGGGATGCGGGCGCTCCCGGGAATGAGTGTCCAGCTCACCCCGCGCTGAGCAATCCCCGCTGGCAGCCCGGTGTCTGCGGGCACAGGGCTTCATTTTGGGGAAGCCTGAGGAGATTTTATCTATTCTCCCCACCCCCCCACACACTTTTCTTTCTTGGCTTTTCTTTTACTCTGTCAGCCGCCACCGCGCACTACCAAGCTGCGCTCCCAAGCCTCCCGCCGCGGCCGGGGCAGAGCAGCCCGCCGCACAGCAGACGGGCTCTCGGGGCCGTGGGAAAGTGCCGCTGGCCCCCGCGGACGGGAGGGATGCGGCACGGGGGGTGTCCCACGGGGGGCGGCGGGGGCTGGCGCTGGAGGGCGGCACCCTCCGCCCCGCCGCGTCCCGCGAACCCACCGGCGAAAGCAGAAAAGGCGGAGGGGTGCAAGAGGGCGGGGGTGGGAATCCCCAAAAGGCCAGAAGAGCGTCAGCAGCCGGGAAAAAAGCCCCGCGCGGTCGGGGACGGGGACGGCGCCGGTGACGGTGCTGGGGGCGCCCCCGCGCCGCGCGCTGGGGGGGACCGGGGGGAGCCGCGCCGCGCGCGCGGGGCGGTGCGCGGGGCGGGCACCGACGTCAGGGCGCCGCGCGCATATTGATGCGGGGGCCCGGCCGCGCTCGCCAAGGAGCAGAAGGAAGCAAGATGGCGGCGCTGTAGGAGCGGGGAGCGCGGCGCCCGGGCTGTGCGTGCTGGATGTCGGCGAGGCTGAGGGACGCGGCAGAGGTCAGAGCGGGATCCCCGCGCCGGCCGCCTTCCCCGCCCGGCACCGCCGGGAGGTGTCGCGGGGCAGCGCCGCGCCGCGCCGCCGGGGGTCGGCGAGGAGGGGGCGCCGCCGTGGGTCCCCAACATGGCTGATTGACAGGGGCGGCGGGGGCGCCGCCGCCCCCTCCCCGCGGGGCCGGACCCGGGCTTCGCCTCGCCGCCCCTCCCCGCGCCTTTGTCTGCGGACGGGGCACGGCGGCCGGAGGCGCCCCGGCTTTGTGCCGCTCCCCGGCCCCGGGCGGACACAAAGGCGGGCGCAGCCCGGGGAGAGAGGCGGGGGGCTGGCGGGGCCTGGGAGGGCACCGGGGTGGCGAGCGGACCGCGGTGCCGGGGGGTCGGGAGGGAGAAGTGCGTGCGGGCGAGGCGGGGGCTCGGAGCGGGGCCTCCCGTTTTCCGTGCAGTGATCCACACGCGTGTTTCGCCCGCGTTGCTAAACCCCGCCGTCGGGGCACAATGTGGCCACGGGAGGAAAAGGAGGATCACTTTCCCGAGCGTGCTCCCCTAAAATAACGCTTTCGGCGAGGTCAGGCTCGTTCCCCGCCAGATGACAGACAAGAGCAACAACCTCGCCGCGCCCGAGTCGGACGCGCGGCGGTGCGCGCTCGCTCGCTCGCATCGCGGCGTTTATCGGCGCTAAATCACCCCCTTAGAAACACCAGCACTGATTCTCTTGCCCAGAGTTAAAAGGGAGCTTTTCGGCTCCTGGTCTGAGTGTTGGAAATTCAGCAGACTCTTTTCTGCTAAGTAATTTTCCTTTTCGGAGTGAGGTGAAGGGAAAAGTGATGTGGTGTAGCGTGCTTTCACCGAAACGCTGCAGCTAAAGATCTCATCACAAGATTTGCTTTCCATGATGAACAGCATGCCAGTGTGCAGCCTTTGAGCAGTGATCGGCAGCTCTGAATATATGTTCAGCATCATTTTCTTGTCTTCTTCTTTTCAATGTGAAGTCTAAGAGTTTCAGAGATGAGCAGATAACACTGTCCCTAGTGAAAGCAGGTCAGTGGGTGTTGTTTGTCGGCTAATGAGGCCGTCCTATTCGCGTGTTAATGGCAGGTTGACTTACTGCAGCAGGGGGTGAGTGCAGTCACACATTCACTTGTGTATCTGCATGTGTATTCCACTATAGCACTTTGGAGGTTGTAAAGTGCAAAACGGGACGTGGTTGCCGAAGATACTCAACAAGGAGATGTCAATGGTCAATAGTTCTGTCTAAACTCGAGTTACAGCGGGATCTGACGGCTGCTGTTAACTCTCTGAAACAATGTACCCATCTTGGATTTTATCCCGCAGAAAACCACCATTTGGAAGCAATGAAAAAAAAAATCTCTTTTGGGCAGTATATTGTCTCTCTCATGGAAAGCTTAGAATGAGCCCTGCCGGTAAAGTCAGAAAACATTTAAATCTAGAAGCCAGAGTGAGGGGAGGAGGGGAAAAAGGGAATGCAAAGCTGTGGAAAACAACAGGGTTTTGGTAGTGGTACTTAACTGCTGTTAATGTGATGTGAAAACTCAAAAGTTATCTTTCAGTGGAAAGAGTTGTTACATTTTGGGAAGTGGCATAAAAAACCCTTTGTGAATGCATACAGGGAACCTCAGAAAGTGGTTTTGTATTGCCCATTCCGGACAAATCTTCAAAAGAAGACAAGGCTGAACAGGAGACACTGAGGCACCAGAATCTACAGAGCTATCACTGTTAGTAGTAAGGTTTTTATGAGAACTTTGGCATTGTGGTGATTCATTGTGGTGGCTTTTAGCCAGGAAAACTGGTATTGTTTTTATATAGTGCACATGGTCTTAGACTTTGGCATGTCAGCATTGTTTAAAGAACAAGAAACGTGCGCTTGTTGCTGAGTTATTGAGTTACTATAATGGACAGATTTCTGAGGTCTCTTGTTGGAACCAGTGCTGCACTGAGTAGCAGAAATACAGGGTTGTAAATGTTTTGGCTTTTGCATGCGGAATTGGGAGAACCTGTAGTTGCTGCTGAAATGGACATTTCAGCTGCCAGAGTTGGATGGGACTGTTCCTTCTTGCCCAAGCACTTCAGATGCTGCTGGCCTGTGTCTTCCACAGTGTTCTCTTAAATATTAACAATAGCCAGACAGCCCTAAAGAAAAGGGGTGGAAACCCCCTAATCATATTTTGGAGCAAATCTGCTACTTGAAAAAACATGAAGGTCAGGTTGGATTAATGCTACTGACCCTGGTCAGGTTTACAGGGAGTGCTTCAGTCCTACATTACTTGCATGGACAGTAGTGTTTTTATCAGTGTGCCTAAGCAGTGACTTTAAATCCCTTGTTCCATTTAGTTCCAAGTGGAAGATGTATTTTGTGTTTTGACAGAAGCTAAGTAAAGTCCTTTTTAAAAAGCCGACAATTTGTGAAGGTGGAATTCCAGAAGAGCTGTCAAATTTGGCTGGTCACAGGGAGTGACCCCTCTACCTCTCTCACTGGGCTGCTGCACAGTAGTTCTAGGCATGCTGCTCATGTTAGCAGCATCTGTAAGCTAGCTTCACACTGGAGCTTGAAAGTGGTAGAACAAAGTTGCCAAGTTTCAAGTAGAGTCAGTGGTTATCTTGGAAACTGCACTGGAGAACACAACCACAAATTATTTTGGCAAATAATATACAGTATTTATTTAGTCCAGCTTTCTGATTGCTGTTAAGGCAGTCAGCCAGCAGCATTAAGTGTTGTGACATCATTTTGAAAGGCAATGTGCTGGTTCTGAAATGGAGTGGGATGTACTATGATTCATTACTAAAAAAAAAAAAAAAAAAAAAGCTGTACTCTGACAGAGATAAAGCATATGACTGCATCATGGCTGAAAGCCAAAAAGAGAATTGTATGAATCAATCACACTTGCAGCATTATTCCCATCCCTTACTTCATAAGGCAGTGAGTACCATATTAGTCATTTAGTGACATTCTGCAGCAGAAATATGTTTTTGAACACTGAACAAGTAACTACTAACAAGTTGCCATAGTTCCAGTTGCTACTTTATCATCACTGCTTACATGTTCAATTTGCATACCTCGTCCCAATAATCCTAGATAATAAAACCTTACAAATGGAAAGTACCGTGAGTAATGCTCTCAGTCACCCATTGAAAAGAAATCACTTCTGCTTACCTCAGGGTAGATAACTTTGCTTTAAAACAATATAGATGTGTGTGTGTATATATGTATATGGAAAATCACCCATTTTGCCAAGGAACTGCTCAGTGGGTGGATGCAGAGATGATGGGGTTGAGGAACAAAATTCTGAACCTCCAGCATCAGCTGGACTAATTCCAAAGAGAACTGATGACTGACCCAAAAAGGTTGTTTGGATTAAAATACTGGGAATGTGCCTTGCATTACATGGCAGGGAGAAAGAAGGTAGAGAAAAACAAGGTCTGAGAAATAGAAAGAACAGCTAACTAATCTTACTCATGTATCTCACACTGTTCTTAAAATGAAGAAAAAAGCATGTCCTAACTTATAGGTGGATCAGAAAGTTTTCTACTTCTTTTTCACAGTAAAGAATTTTAAATCTGAGGTCACTTTAAAGACAATTGCCATGCTTTGAAAAACACTTAAACAAAAGGCATAAAGATTTAGATTTCTGTCTGTCTTTTCGAGCAGGCTTGTTCATCTCCGTAAAACACCTTCCAGAATGCTGAATCATCTTAGTAAGCTGAACAAAATTGAACTGTCTTTAAAAAGCTAAGTTTTCTGTGGAGGTGGGGATTCCAAGTTGGAGTGTTGTTGCCTTGTAGTATACATATGGCAAGAAATCCCAGAAGGATTATTCTTACAGACAAATAAAGGCTTGCAGTATTTGACCTAATTCTTTGTGTGTGTGTTTTTCCTCTTACTATAACAAAAATAAAACGTTAAATACAGGAGACATTTCTGTTGCAGTGTGGAAAGGAATAGGCTTGTTCTATGCTCAACTTCAGCAAGAAAGGAAAATTCAGCATTTTAAGCCTAGTCAAGTACAAAGTTTTGTTAAACCACAACAGAAAATTTTAAAGAAGTGAGAAGGTGAGTGTTTAGATAGCTAAGATAACCAGGAATAGCTCAATAACCAAATACTCCTTGGAAGTGTCTTCCCCAGGTCCAGGGCAGTACCATCCACACTCTGATTAAATACTATGGTGCAATTTAGACAACATGAAATAATCTTCACATGTTCTACATCATTACCTCTAACCTCAAATATATTCCACATGTTTTCCCAGCATAGGAATATTTGTTTTACCAGGTGTATGCACGGGGGAGGGGAAGTCTCCAGGTTTAAGCTGAATTTTTGCAGCTGTATAAAGGACATCTTCAGCGCTCTACATGAGCTACCCTGGCCTTAAACTCACATTTCAGTGACTGACATTTAAACAACTCTTCTGCCTAATCTCCTTTCCAATAATGCATCAGCAGTCCAAGTTTGTGTTCCAGTGTCCTGGCGTGAGCTACTCTAAATTGCAATGTGTTGGGAAAGGATTTGGCTCCATTGCAGCGAAACCCCGGCTTACCAAGTGGGTAGGTTTAGGTCAGGACGATGACTCTCCATGTGGTTGCGTGCACGTGGTTTGAGTGTTTACAAACAGTGTCCCAGCATCCTCGGCAGCTGCCTTGACGCAGCAGTGAGAACAGAGTTCTAGGAATGTCCCTAGTCCTCATGGACAGCGGGGCACAGAAATAAAAAAATGCAGAGTTTTAAGAACTCATATCATAGCTGGGTTTTGGCTGAGCTTTCTGCATCTGTGTTGCATTCTAGACGGCGGGATCCTTTGTTGAACGCCGTTGTTTTTTCCCTCTGCTCTTGAGCACAGTCTGAGCTGTGTTGATGGATTTGTCTGGAACAGACTGACCTGAAGTATAAGATGAGGGGTTAAGGGAGTTGTTGCAAAGGTTTCAAATTATTTTTGTGCCCCTCCTCCCCTTTTAAAATTGTATAATTAATTCAAGTCCCAAAAGCTTTTACGGCAAAACAGCTCTTTACAATATAAGAAGCCCACTGTAAATGGTTATATATTTTTTCCTTAATTAAGCATGATTCACTGCCTGTTAGAATACTAGAACAATCCCCTTTTTAAAGAACAAGAAAGAAATAGTGAATCTCACTAACTTTATGAGTAAAATCAAATAGCTGAAAGTCTTTATTACTTAATGAGACATGTTGACACAAAGAGGCATTGCCGTTACGAAAGCTTATACCACTGCAAGGCAAGTTTAATTCCATTAGATGTAAGACGCTTGGTGGAAATTTCTGCATTTACTCAACCAAATGAATAATGCCACCAATCTGTTGCTCAAGAGAAAAAAAAAAATAAAGGAGGGGGGAGAAGTGGTGTTAATTATTTGGGATACCTTCCAGAGACAAAAATTTTGTGATTCTGTGAAAATGCACTGTAGCCAGTCAGAAGCACCCAACTGACAATGTGTTTTGTACTCTTATCTGTGCACCTAAACCAAACCTGTCAGGCCAGTTCTGGTCTTCAGAGACACTTGAAGCCTGTGACCTGCATGTGCTGTAGGACTTTATTATCAGAGATTCTAACACTCCTTATCTGGTCCCATGCACAGTTCCCTGACTTTCTTAGGCAGTTTTACAGGAAGCACTCAGAACCTTGTGCAAAGCACATTACTTGCTTTACAAAATTAATCCTAAGATCTGTTTTCTCCCCATAGCAAGGAAGTAGTTGGTACAAATACCTTTTCCAAGTTCTGAGTTTGTCTGAATGAGTCATGGTGTTCACTGTATATGCAACAGAGTAGGAAGGCTGATCACAGATCTTGTTATACACGCGGCTTCTGCTAGCAGTTGTATGTTCACATTGGTTGCTTCCATTTTATGCTGATGTCTATTACACCACTATAATTTTGTAATTACACTGCAGTGGTGTCTTCTCATTTGCAGGATAAAATTATTTGTGTCATATCCAGAATCTGCTTCTGTTTCAGTAAGCTCTTTGCCACCTTTCATTTTCTTTTCTGGCCTTTTTTTTTGACCTGCAGTTCTCATTACTCTTGCACTGGCTGGGTAGCAGAAGGTAGCAAGCAAGAGTAAATAATGTGAGAGAATACGTGACAAAGGCATTCCTGAGTTTGTGCTGACTATTTGTTCCTTCTCTTGCCACTTCTAGCACTGCTAGAGAGATCAAGGGTAAACATTAACCCTGGGCCTGATTGTGGCGGGAGAGTTTTGCCCTCATCTTCTGTGTCCTTTAGTATTTTTCCAGTTTTGTCTCTTCGAATGAATGACAACTGTTCATGCAACACTCACCCCCATTTCATGCCCATTATGCTTTTTTTCATCTTTGTTTAATCTGTTTGTTCTTTCAGTGCTACTTCACTTGTGTTTGAAGTCACATTCTTTGAAGTTATAAATTTTTTATACTTGCCAAAGGATACAAAACTCTTTTAGCTCTTATGTAAGCAAAAATGAGAAAAGAATGATTGCATATTTTCTCTTGTGTGCAAGTAGCATTGGACTCTCCTGCTCACAGTAAAACAAGGAAAAGGAATTGTTGCAGTGAATAGGAGTTTCTACAGTTTTCCCAAAGTTAAAGACCACAGAAGTGAGGTATTTCCATGAAGCTCCAAGTGCATGTACAGCTTGATAAAACAAATGCAATTTATCCCTAAAAGAGAACATACGAAAGCTGGCAAATACATGGACTCAACTCTTCCTGGGATATGGAGCAGTGGCAGTATGTGTACACACATATTACAGATTTTAACATACTTTCTGGTTACCAAGTTTCTGTTCCCTCTGCACTCCTTTGCTTACTTTTCTATTTAATTTCAAGTTTGTCTGCCCAAAACAGCTCTGAAGTATTACTTAAATGGCAACACTAAAAACCAAAAACAAGAAAGCTGAACAACAGGAAAGGGTCAGATTTAATACTTCTTTCATTTTGTGTATCTAGTAGACATTTTGTGGGAAGGAAAATGTATGCTAGTGTGTTTCCCATTCCATGCACAGGTAGTTGCAAATGTACACATCACATACCTAGAAGCAAGTGAAAATACAGACTAAATAGGGGAAAACACTCTTGATATTCATAAATATGAAAACCACACAAAACAGAAAAATACAGCCTTTCAGTTCTCTGTTGTTTCTATGGTGCTTTCCATACTTCACATGGAACATTTATTTTTCCTAAATAACTAAAGACCCATACTTTTCTGCTTCCCTGTAATCCTTAATGCAGAGAAGCTTCTGTAGGTGTAAGAAAACCAAGAACTGTGCTGATCTGTTTTATTTCTATTACTCTGTGTACTGCCTGAGAAGTGAGAAACCAGGCAGGAAAATACAGATTTCTATCTTTTTTCCACTGTGTCTATGTTGTACAGTTGACAATACATTAAGTATAGGTGGGTTTTTTTTCCCAATGTCAGCTGACTTGTGATCCTGCAAACTGACATTATCACAAAGCCTTATTCATTTTTCTTGGGCTCGCCAAGCTGTACCAAAGACACTTGGAGCAGTGAGGCACCTAGTAAGTCATATACTTTGTATGAAAAAAGAAAAAGAAAAGTAGTTTTGGGACTTTATTTTTTTTTTTTTGGGGGGGGGGGGACAAGGAGAAGAAATGAATGTAAAGAATACAGATATAGAAGCTAAAAACCAAATTTTTACTTGGAAGCACCAACTTTTCAAAGCAGTTGCAAGTTAACATGTATTTTGCTATAAAATGTAGACTCTAGCTGATGAATAAGAAGTTAGGCTTCTGGAAGAGTGGGTCTTGCTACTAACAGAATAGCTGCTTTTTCTTGAAACAATGAGCTGGTTAGAGATACTTTGTTGGACAAGCTGGAGCATGAGTCTAATTCAGGATGGCAACTCTGATGCTTCTAAATATAAGGAAAGTGGATAAAGTGAAATTAATTATTGCACATTAGGAGGTACCTCATATCCCAGCCACGAAACAGAATCCCACTGTGCTTGGGGCTGTACAAACATAAGCCATTTTTGTTCTGTCTTACTATTTAATTCAGTAAAAGAGGTGGAGAAAAAGGGTCTGGCAGCACACAAGAGGACAAAGTGTTAGTAACTCCTGTTTATAGCAGAGGCAGGCAGTTCCCTTTCAAAAACCTAAATATTTGCAGTAAATAAAGCAAAGCTGCTATTAGTGCCTGTTCTGTGTGTGTGTGTGTGTGCGTCAGAGGAGTTCCTAAGCAGAATTGCTGCAGCCTTTTCCCCAGGGTGCTGATGTTAATGAGCAGGCAAAACACGCAAAGGAGGAGAGAAAGGGTATAAAATTAATAAGCAACAACCGAGAGCCAAAGCACACAGGGATCATGCAATGTGGTACAAATCCTGCTGGAGTCATTCATTTCTGTGCCTTTTTTTTCCCCTAACCCTAGAAGACCTACAGGAAAGCTGTGGTATAGCTGGGAACTGAACCCATATCTCCTAAACACCAGAGCTTTACCCATGATACCCTCCTTCCTGCTCATTCAGAAGCTTACTGATCGTTTTCTCTGCTTACTAAGATAACAGAAGTATCAATTTTAAGAAACAGAAACTAGATGCTTTTCACTTTTTTTTAGAATTTGGTTTTCAGTACCATTTTCTGTTGATTGACAACATGTTCTGGTTTTGCTTCACAACCTTTCGGACCTCTAAATCAGCAGTGCTTATCCAAAACAACTCAGCAAATTAAATAAATCTTCTCAGGAAAAAGGATGACTTGTTGCTTTGTGGCACTGTTTAAACCCTCCACTCCAATTGAGAAAGAATGCAGGGAAGAATGTTATCTCCATTTTACTGGCATTGTAGGCGTCTCCACATACCTCCAAACAAATAATTAAAATAATGATAATTAAAAGTATTAGGTTGTGTCAGTCAATCACAGTATGTGAAACAGTTATGACATTTATATAAGTAGGTACTCCAGTTAACTCCCTTTAATACCCTTGATCCTCCTATTCATTCAGGCAAGATTTCCCACAGTCTGCAAGCCGTTCATGTACATCAGCTCCAATCTACCACACAATTCCCATTTGATCCATTTTATCAATTAAATGTTTGTCAGGGTCCACAAACCTTCATGTTGACATAACACTTTGTAGCAGAGCTCAAAGGAGGCAAAAAAACCAAAATAATACCAATTTTAATTTGTTGTAAGAATTGTCTTTGCTGGAGATGGGATGCACAAACCTGTATTAACTTGACATTGACCATAGCAGCATTCATAGCTTTCTGTTCAAGAGAAAAGAACATCTTTGAACTGCCCTCATCTCCTTGACCTGAATTGGAGATGGTAATCTTGAATGCCTCTGGCCTTTGGGAATTCCTTTGCTGTGGGTCATAGTCATAGCTCAGCCTGCCTGGTTATATAGTGAATTTAACCAAGAGCCCACCCTATTTAACTTCAGCACATTCATGGACTTGTGATACAATCCATGATGAACTGCATTTGGAAATAAAATCCAATAAGTAATTTAGCTCATGCAACATCTCTGGATGCTGGCAGATGCAGCTGACTGTGAAGGACACATAGATTTTTCCCTGCCATGTTCAGAGATGCAATACCACTGCAAATACTTCGGAAAAAGATGAAGCTGAGCAGAGCACTTGGAATGGCTTCCCGCAGTTGCTCCTCTCCCCACAGCAGTTTGGAGGTTCAGCCAGCCCAGCCCCACGTGGCTCAGGTGCACGTGGCAATGCTGTTTGCAAACACCCTCCGAGGTCCCCGGGCACCAGTGGGTGCCACACTGCAGCTTGTGAGAGCTCCCGGTTTTCACCACAGTCTTGGCTGCTTGTAGCAGTTGTGGCTGAGGGCAGGGCTATGATGGGCTGTGGAGCCTGCTAGCTTGTTCAGGTTTGCTCATTTTACATTTAAGCAATATTCAGGCCAGGGGTTTAGAGCAAGGTCGTCCACAGTGAGTCAAAAATAGAAACTTCATTGCTCGATAGCGTAGTAGCACTGGAGAGCGCTAGCTAGATGTACACACAACAGTGAGGAAGGTACTTTTCTGCTTTCCAGAAACACTACTAAGAAATTGGGTAACATTTACAGTAGGGCAGGATTTAAAAAACCCTGTGGAAATAAATGGACACTTATTTTTTCATTTCCCACTAACAAACCAGGGGCCAATTCTTGTCCAGTTTTAAGAGATGGGGCTCAACAAAACACAAGTAATTTGGAGCAGCTAGTTAAAACCAAAGTTGCATTATCACTCAGAGAAGACTGCCTTAGTTCTGCTTTGTTTTAGCACACCACTGGCATACAGTAAGAAAGTGGTTTGAACAGCTGTGTGTTGCAGCGTTAAATGGCCTCCCATAGCTGAGGCACAAAAAGACAAAGCCTGTTTCTTTCCAGCTGCTCAGCTAAAATTGTATTCACTTACTTTTGCTATTCTCCTCACCAGTTCAGAGTTCAAGGACTCATATATCTACCATACATTGAGTTCAGATAACAAGATACAACTACATGGAGGGAAACAAACAGAAAAGTTCCCGTTCTTCAAACACAAGCACTTTTTCTGTACTTGTTCCCCTGTTTTGTTTCGGGGTGTGCACAGTTTATTTTTCTCCTTTTGTTTTACTCTCCCTCCCCGCACCCCCTCCCGCTCACCCTCTGCTGCTTGCACACCCTCTTCCAGCCGCCTCTCTGGCTTGCCTGGCCGAGAAGTGCAGACTCAGCAGAGACTGGTAACACTTTAACTCTTTGTCCTATTCTCAGCTCTCCCAGGAAAGGTCAAAGCAAATGAGACTCAGAGCTGCGCTTGAAACAGAGCCCCTATAATGGAGAGGAACATTGACCACAGACTGTCCCCCCCCCCCCAATCACGTTTTATTGGTTTTATTCTTTCTTGAAGCATATAAATATGTGATCAGCACGAGATGAAACTTTGCATAAGTTTCGGTGGCTGGACCTGCTTATTTCTTGTTAAGAGGAAATTGAAGACTTGTGACTTTTGTTTGTACTGGCTGTATCATGCAACTTCTACTGATAAACAGAAATCATTTAGGAGCTACTTCCTCAAATGCCTGAAACGTGGTCTTAATTTCATCAGTGCAAAGCCAGCAAAAAGCTATTACAGACACAAAGTCTCTGTTATGTGTCTTTGAAGTAATTTTGGAAACTTTGGCAATGTGCCCTTATACAGTTCTTTTCCCTAAGAGTCACAAATTTGCATTGTGTTCTGGGACCATGTGGGCTCCAATTTTAGTGACTTAGGGCAGAAAGGAGTTCCATTTTTCTTAAGAACAATTCAGCACTGCCATTTGCTTACATGAACAGACAAACCTGCGGGGCCCCGCCATCAAGATTAGCACACGTCCACGTGTGCCACGTACAGGGAAAAGGTTCCCACTTGCCCTTCAAACACCCCGCCGTGGTGTCTCACAGGGCTGCAGTCGGTGTGCGCCAGCCGGGGCGCTGGCACTGGTTGGCTTAGCGACATCACACTGGCGCCAAGCTTTACCTCTTGGTGTTGGCACTCCAGGTCATGCTGGTGTCGCGCCACGTGCTTACGCGCACATGGCAGCAGTGTTTACAAACATGACCCCAGAACTCTCACTGGCAGTTATGAAAGAGGCAGCGAATGCCACGTCCCGCGCGCCAGGCTGACCTAGATCGCCAGTGCTGGGAACGGATAGCGAGGCGCTCGTACCCACACCGGCTCTGACAGACGTTCAAAGCAGATGATTTTGCTCCCAAACTGTTTTGAAGTATCACTGCCACCATGAGAGCGTTTTCCACCATAAACTAAAAATAGATACTATTAGCTAGCAGGAACGGCGGGTAAGTGATTCAGCAACTCAGGGATAGAAGTGACTGTATTCTTCGGCACTCTTAAGTCTGTTTCTGCATTGAACTAACTCAGCACATAAAATTCTCACAACGGGAAAGAAATGCAAAGCTGGATTACTTTGGCTAAAAGAAAAGAACACTGCATGATCATGTAGTTCCTGACTGACAGTTCATTTTTTATTCTTTTATTAACACTTGCACTCAGGCACTAATGAATGCTTTGTAGTCAGACTATGACCATCCATTTAGGAAAAAGATGCCTTAGTAATTTCAAATTAAACACTTCCATCTACAAAACATGAATACCACTACATGGCTGTTTTTTTGACATGGGCCTCAAGAAAAGAAAGCATATGAAAAATGCTGCTTCAGCAAACTAAGCACTCAGTGTTCAACTGTCTATTCAGTGTCCATGTTCTATCTTCACATGTATATTTTTTACAGTACACATCTACTGGAAAAAAAGAAACATTCCTTCCTCATTGTTGAAGCTCTTGAAAGAAGTTTGTATTGTATGCCAAAGTACTCCAAAGCAGCTTGCTTTCTAGAAGTTAGCAGTTTATAGTAGAGTGAAGTACCTGATCCAACAATTCATTTTTGACAGATTCTAGCATTCTTGAAATTGTCTCAGAAATACACGTATGTGGAGGAAGACAGGTACTATAACTGTGAGTGATTGCTTAAGATAATCAGAGTTTTCTTGAAAAAGCTGTGAAATGAGCAAAAATAACCCATCCTTGTTAAAAATAATTTCCAGTTTTCACTTTTGAAATTGAAGAATATAATCTCAGTTTTGCAGAATTCTCCTAAATTATTGAAAATTTATTTTCCTCCTCCCAAATAGAAAGTTTGACTTTTCGGAAGCAGATGAGATGGTAATAAGATGGTAGTTCTATTGCAATACATTGCAGTGTTTGTAAATATCATAATAATAAAGCCTATAGGAAAGACACATTATGAGCTTCTCCATGCCTCTTCTGCAATACAGTTCAATCCCACTATTGAATAAAATTCTTCTAAATATAGATGTCATCTTTTCCAACCATACCCATGGCAGCTCTACATTAGAATTGTCAAAATTCCTGCAAAGTTTCTTTGCTATGTAAGCAAAATTAAATAAGAAAGGGTGACATGTGTTCACTCTGGCTTGGTCACTAGCTCATCTCATATGGTCTCTGATAGCTCTAACCTGAGATGGGGAACCACTGTGCTGGTCAGCCCCTGACCCATTGCCGGTTTTGTCCAGTCTCCTAACTATTTTTAATCTTGTATTTAGAATGTGAGCAAACGTACTTGGTACTGACCAAGTACAAGTATTGCTGTCTTTTCACTGCTGAATGTTCATTACAATGTTGATTTCACTGTATATAACAGACCTAGAAATAAGAATGAAAGTACTGAAATGGGTCACTGCTGTGTTCTTTTTTCAAGAGCTCTTTGTAGTATTTCTCCTACCTGAGGAAAGCAAATCCACCTTACTGTGAAACTGTACAAGTATGGGCAGAGTGGGAGAATGGAGAATTAGAGCCTTGATGTAAAATCATTCCTTAATGTATATAGCTTTCCTGTTGGGTACATCATTGTACATCCTCTGGATTCTTTCTTCAGAAACCCTAAAGCACTTTTAAAATTGTTCTGAATCAGAGAGTTCTGAGGTTTACAGGGACTAGTTTATTAGTATTTTATGATGTCTGTGGACTTTACCAGTATGTTTTGCTTAACCAGTGTAATGACTATACAGATACACAAATTCTGTATGGTGAATCTCTTACTCAGAGAATGTTCTTATTGTTTCTTCTTACACTATATGAAGAGCTTCTTCTAGTCACCCAATGAAGAGAATATAAGGGAAGAAATGCTGTTTATGATAAAATTTATTTTATTCAGTGCTTTTAGCTGGGGGCGGGGGGTAAGGCAACAGTGTAAGATTACCTTTGTATGCTACAGGGTGAATACCGCCATTGTGTCAGTTTAGATGGGTATCTCAAAATAAATACAGACTCTGTCATGGGTTTGTCCTCTAGGTAAAAAAAGGATTGGAAATCTTGTTTAACAAGTTCAGCAAAAGGCACACCTAAAGTTTAATTATGTCTTCAGATGCACAGGTACTTCAGATGCAAGTCTTACTAAAGAGTGTTACTCAACTCCCTGAGAACACTTAGGACTTTTGATTTTTCTTATACTTAGATGGATTGATCTACAGTCATGACAGTGCACAGTTTGGGGAAGAAAATCCCTTGGCATAATAAACAACTATTCCTAGCTACAGCTCTCTCTGCCACCTAGGTGTGTGGGAGAGAGGAAGAGATTATTCAACAGTTCATTTTTTTCAGTCAATACTCCTCTTTTCTCACCACTCTGAAAAGCCTATCTACCAATAAAAAAAAGCAGGGGAAGATGGAGAAGAGATGAAACAACAGTTCTGGTATTTACCTGAAGGTTTTGTATTAATGTTTCTTGGAGTTGGGAATCTTGGATAGGATCTGAATTGCGCATCAATTGTGTTCCAAAGGTTGAAGCTCTGAATGAAGCAGTGAGAAGACTTCCTGACCTAGGAGGTAGACAGATGAGTCAAATTGTTCCTCTGTCTCTCTTACTTATTGTTTTCTCTGCAGAAAATGGTTCTTTGACAGACCAACTGCTTATTGATTTTGTGCATAGAGAATAAAATGTACAGAACACCTGCTGGACAGTGCATTAACTAACACTAACAACTGCTTGCAGCACTCACAGGCAAGGTGGGAATATGCAATGGGCCTCCTAAATACATGTTCAGCATAGACCACTGGCAGAAAGTGTTTCCCATCACCCTACTTAAAAACATAACAAGTCCTGTAAATTCAAGAGTTACAAGAATGATCATATGTGAATAAGAGAACAAAAACAATGAAAGGAACAAGGAGCATTTCAGATTTTTTACAGTACTGGGGAAAAGTGCCTGGAGATGTTCTTAGAAAACCAAGAAAATCCCCCCTTATAGAGTGAGGTTAAAAAACAAAAGATGGCTGAGCCATACCAGCAATGGCTCTTCTTCATATACACAGGATTAAACCAGTGAGGTGCTGAGGTTTCTTCCCATGTCTTTCAGTCCTACAAGAAACACTACTGTGCTTTGCCCACCAGCCTGACTTTGGCCACGGCCAACCTCCAAAGCTTCAAAATATGACAAAAGCCCTATTTCTAGTAGTCAAGTTGTATATCAATGAAAGAAAGCAGCTGTATGTATTTAACAGCCAAGCTGCAGAAACCCTGATTCATTCATTCAACAGAGATACACCAGGAGCGGCAAAATCAGACCTTCTCTTCTACTCATGTTTCAGTATCCTGGCAGCCTTTTTTTTCCCCCTGATTTTTATCCTTGCTGCAGGTTCATAAATGTGGAGTATGCTTGTCTCAAGAATGGCAATTTTCCATGAAACTCCATGCAAAAGAATGTCATGCTTCAGTGTAAAGTTCTGATGTGGACAATTTGGGTTTGTTTAATTTTGAGGGGAAGAGTGGTCAGTATCTTTCCTTTGTGAAGTCCTTTTTGGCCTGTTCAAACTTGCTTGCATCCTTATCCAGGAAAATTCTCATCAGGATATACTAAATTTCCCTCTACCAGTGCACAGCAGTAAGAGAAATGGACAAGCTGTTCCTAAAAGTTGTATGAAATAGTCATGGAAGAGATTATTTGTTCTGTCGTCTTTTCCCAAGTCAGCCAAATCATACAACTGGCACTTCTGGTAAATAGGTGGATAATCTGCTCTAGAAGACCTCTGCTAAAAGTGATTCTGTACTCTTCCAAGTTTTCTCATTTTGATGAACATTTTTGCCTTTCAGACAGATAAAGCATTCCAGTTGAAGCCCTGCCAAAGCTTAAGAAGAAAAGTAATTTAATGTCTGACAAACCCACAAAAAAGAGCCTTTGCAAAAATTGCTTTTTTTTCTCAAAAAAGTTGACATAACCACTCAGTTTCATGTTCACTCTAGCTCCAAGAACTCTTGTTCCTCATTCAGTGTTTTTGCTCATGACTGTTCCTGTCTTGAGACATTGCCCTCAGGCTACCAATACAATAAACACCCTAAGAAATTCAGAAAAAGAGCTAGTGTGGGAAACAGTGAAACAGTGTCATCAAGAAGGAGGAACTGCATAGTGGGGGGATCTTAAATAATTATACATTTTTGTGAGGGTCTGGTGATCCATTAGAATGTGCATTTCTTGGCCAAGGACTGTGCTCCATCTGGGCACACTGCTGCTTTTCTGTGCATGATGCAAAGAGTTCTTTGCCATAGAAGAAGATCTGGACAATACAGTAAACAGCTTAAGTGTAGGCACTTGCTCAATGTGGCAATAAAGAGAAGTAGGAAAAATAGAGGAACATAGTACTTAATCTTAGCAGTATGTATGGCTTTGTTAAGCTGCAGTGAATGAAGACAGAAACATGTTTCAGAGAATGCAAAACACTAGAAAATATTTCTCTTGAGCTATAGTGCCAGAGGTGTATGGTTTGACCATGGGAAGATCTGAATTTTCCTCTTCTTTCTTGTCCCAGTGGGATTTTCAGATGAAATTTGCAAATTATGAGTGTTCCCATGTATTCTGACTCCAAATACAATAGCTTGTGCTGGGTCAGGGCCTGAAAACAGGCAGCACAGAATGAGGGACCAGGAAGTAAAGCGCAGTGAAAATAACTCTGGTGTGTGAGCTAGATAACATACACTGAAGACAGAGAAGGGCTCTGAGGAGCTGACTTTGACTTTCTAGCTCAATTTGAAGAAAGACAGTATTTAAAGAAGATAGCAGCCAGCTTATTTCAAATTGCTGAAAGGAAACAAAGACAGTGGGTGTGCTTAATCTAAAGACCTTGCCATCACAGCCTGTCACTTAAGCAGGTTCCTTTGTAAGTAGCAGACATTTCTGTGAATTAGGACCATGTCTAGGCTTCTGCTCCTTAAGAATACAGTCTGTAGGGGGTTTAAGTCTCATGGTTTTGGCTATCACATGGAGGTTGACTGAATGTATTACTGAGTGATTATACATTTCTCTGAGGCATTTGCCCTTTAGCAGACCATGATAAAGGCAGACAGTTGTTTGCTTCAGCGTGGCACTTCTCAGCTGCTACTGGCTGTTTCCCTGTGTGCTCCTTCCTCTAAAGACTTCACCACAGTATGCTTGAGAATACTGCTGCAAAAACAAGGTCCAGAAAATCTCTTTATCAGGAACATGTACAGACTGTCCGCCTACTCCAAGAAGCTATTTTTCTTCATTTGTTCATTTTTTCAACATCCCAGAAAGTTGTTGTTTATGTCACCAGCAGCAAGCGTGACCACTTCCACAGTTCATTGTAAAGCAGTGGCACTGCTTTAAATTAAAACTGTTACATTATCTAAAAAGAGCAAACAAGTGTTGGGTTTTTTTCAAAGATTAGATTGAAAGAACAGGAAAAAGCTCTCTCCTTTAGTTCTTTTCTTTTGTTTCTAGTTTTAATATTTAATGAACATGTGATATCGTTTTAAGCTAGTCCTGATGGTCTTGTGAAGTTAGTATTTAAAGCAGATGGCTGCAGTGCTTTAATAAGGTGGTTACTATAGAAACATAGCACTGTGAAAGCAAGAGTTACTGTAATGCATAGTTCCCTCACTAAACATTTTAAAGACTCTTGATCTACATGTAGCAGGCCCAAAGAATACTAACGAAGAAACGGAAAAGAGAGATAATATGCCTGTAGTATTTACTTCAGCTGGGGTCCACTTAAACCTAGCTGGATAGCTAACATTTTTGTGGCTTGCTAAAGAGCTGCTTGAAACAACATGAAACATGCAAGAGAGATAAGCAAAAATATTGATGGAGGAGATGACTGTGAGCAGGAGAAAGATCATTTCAGTTCTCTTTTTTTTCAGAAGGCATGTTGAACTCAAACATTAACACAAACAAATTTAAAAATGCAAAACACCCCCAAACAGTTAGCTAATATACCCAAATATTTACTTCATAATTCTTGGACTTTTTGTTTACTTCATCCTTGCATATCTAATGTTTACTCCATCCTTGCATATCTAATATCTATCAACACACTTGTTGCAGCCTAATGCATGGGGAAGGACACATCATGTGCTTTCAAGGATCTGGGCTTTTTATTAATGCCTCTGGTTTTCTTTCTTTTGCCAAAATTGTTTTAACCTGAAAGCACCTAAATTCCTCTGCATGTGCCAAAGCATTTTACAGGCTATGACACAGACTTTAGAAATCCTTTTAAAATGTTAATTATATATATATGAATATGATTTGAAGTAAATCACGATATTCAAGGGGGTAAATGGCAGTCCTTTTGGAAGGGTTACGGGTTCTGTATTCAGAACTGAGCAGGAAAGTGCTACCTCTGATTATGTCTTTCCCTCCAGGGAATTTAGAAGTAGTTTTCAGCAGTCTCAGAGGGTGAGTACATGGAGATACTGGTTGGAGAACTGTAGAGACTATGAAGCAAAGAAGGTTTAAAAGCACCACTGGATGTAAAGATAGCACTTGTGAGAAATAAACATCCTTTCATACAATCTGGGCATCCTGCAGAAACTCCTATTTTGCACTATAGTCAGCAACAGTGCTGACCTGGACAAGGTTCAGAGGGAACTGGAAACAACCAAGGCCTTTTCTTTGTTTTATCCTTTCTTTTGTTTCTTTCTATTCTCCTAAACTCAGAAGGTATTTGTGCTTGCATGTTTTCTGCTTCCCTCTGTACCTTAAAACACCTAAACTGAGCAGGTTCAGTTGCAGAGGTTGTCTCTGTTAGGGAACTGAACGTCATTTTAAAAGCAAGAAGAGAAAAAAAAAAAACCTGTGAAAAACACTCAACTTACTTTTTCTATTAGTTAAAACTTTCAGAGAAGGGAAACCACATGTGATCTAAAACGCCTCTCACTATTCTGCTTTGTCACTGTGACGCTTGCCACTGTCATCCTCTACACACCAGTCAAGGTACATCTTACCTACTTTGCTCTGTCCTTTAGTTTCTGTCCTTCCAAACATCCCTGTCTCACTTATGAGGCTTAGCCTGCCTCATTGATCTCTGTATTTCTCTCATGCCTGAGAATTATTATTCTGCCCACAGCTTTGCAAGTTTAGCAAGTCTTGAAGTCAGAGGTATTCCCTGCTC